>NW_027325374.1:320487-477987 GCF_036924035.1 Leuresthes tenuis
TGATTTAGAAATAAAATCCACATTTTTGATCAAACACAGTGTGATGATGTCACTTTGTCTTATTTTGAACAGTTTTTGTATGAAGTGGGTTTAAAATGTCTGGTTCCTACTGACTTTATGATCCTGTAAACATACAGATAATTTAGATAAACCTTGTACTTTTATAACTTTAAACAGATGAAGCTGTTTTAGATATGTATGTCTCTGCCGCCCCCTGCTGTTCACTTTCTCTTACTGCAGCACCAAACTGACCGCAGATCAGCACTTTTTATGGTCTTACAGTCTTACCGGAAGTGGTGTTAGTTTTCACTTCGGTTTCTCAGAAATGCAAGAAATCAAAGAACTATTTTTGACGTTTGAACTCGAAGCTTCGAAATCTTGCGAGAGTTTTCCGTCGCTCTCATTGGCCGCTTTGCTCTGACGTGAAAAAACGTAAAACAATGTAAGGCGAGAAAAAGTAAACAACGTGATGTCAGTCCGTCAACAATGTAGCCTCCGGTCCAGTAATGCTGACTTCAAAGTTAAAGCACGGAAGGACCGCTTGTTAACATCGGAGTAGTCTTTTGTGGAAACTCAAATCAGACTGCAACGTAAGATTGGATAAAATGGGAACAGCTGCTGAGTTTTATGTGGCTCGTGGAGGAAACTTTCACATGATTATTCAGTGTGATGGTGCCCACTAACGGACTGATCTCAGTCATAAACCACTTTGAACTGGCTTTAAATATGCTTCTTCAACTCTCTGTAAACCTCTTTAAAAAGAAGATGTGTGTTATTCACGCACGCGGAACACGTGCCATGCGCAACCACATACTCTTATTGTGACACTCGTACCGGAAGTGTAGTGGTGATTGTTGTAATTTTTATGTTGCCGGTCAACAGAAGGTCGGCCAACAACAACAGCTGCAATAGTGAGCGGGTAGTTAGTCAGCTTCTAGTTAGCAGCTAGTTAATCGGTGACCTGCCCCAGTAACCGGTGGGTTTATTCTGTGAAGGCGGGAAACGGGCTGCTTCCGGTCGTCGTTGGACGCTAGCAGGCTGTTTACAGGCTGGTTAGCCGTTAGCATGCAGTGTGCTAACCTGCCGAAGAGGCGGATCCTGGAGGCGGAGGCGGAGCCGTGGAGCCGCAGACCGGTGAGACACCTGTCCCGAGCTGTAGACTTTATACAGAGTTACCACACGCTTTGATGTTCCCGCCAGGGCTGTCACGTGCTTCACGTAAGCCTCGATAGTTCCAACGGTTCACACCAACAGTGTGAGCTATTGCATGGTAAATATCAGAGTAAACGGACGTTGTATGGGATGTATTTTCGTGTCAATAATGCTTTTGAGCTGTGGGGTTGACAACTGAAAGTGCTTTGATTACTTTTGAATCATAATAATAATAAATTTTTTAAGAGAAAAGTTCGTGTTAGCTTCGCGAGGTTACTTAGGTGAATGATGCTAACTTTACAAAGTTAAATATATCAATAAGTTACCTTTTCATTTTCACCATTATTGGACTCTAAGCACTGGCAGCACTTACCAGTTTTGTGAAATATCAGCTTTTCCAAAGTACTTTTTTTCCTTATTGCTATGTATCAGAACCATGGAGATTTTAAGATTGAGCCGTGCACCAGATCCATGAAACAACCACGAATTATGCTTGAATATGATCAGTGAATAGTAACAAATCTATCTCTACAAGAAAATATTCAAACTTGCAGTTTATGTTAGAACCAGTGGACTGGAATAAATGGACTGGTACAAACATTGTTAAATTCAGAGAAGATTTTATTCCTGGATCTAATTCAAAGTAAAACACAGAAAGCAGCTCTTCAGGTGGAGTGAAATTATTTGAGTTCGTGCTGATTAGCTAGTTTGGTGGTCAGGGTCAAAGGTGACGGTGCAGCAGGCAGATTCAGTGTCATCAACATTTCCCTCATATGCAGCTGAGTCTGATCCATCCTTCAGGAACTGCCCCGATGAGCCGAGGGACGCGGTCAAAGCAGCGCCAGGCGGACAGCTAGCTTCATGCTCTTTTTCCTGTCCAACAAATAAAGAACGAGTTCTGGAGTCAGATTCCTTTGTGGGGTTTAAAACACCTGATGAGTTCCAAGTTTCTATTTACCAGGTTCAGTCGCTGGGGAGGGAGACCGGGTCGCTGGGGAGGGCGACCGGGTCCCTGGGGAGGGAGACCGGGTCGCTGGGGAGGGAGACCGGGTCGCTGGGAGGGGAGACCGGGCCGCTGGGGAGGGAGACCGGGTCGCTGGGGAGGGAGACCGGGTCGCTGGGAGGGGAGACCGGGTCGCTGGAGAGGGCGACCGGTCCCTGGGGAGGGCGACCGGGTCCCTGGGGAGGGCGACCGGTCCCTGGGGAGGGGAGACCGGGCCGCTGGGGAGGGAGACCGGGTCCCTGGGGAGGGAGACCGGGTCGCTGGGAGGGGAGACCGGGCCGCTGGGGAGGGAGACCGGGTCGCTGGAGAGGGCGACCGGTCCCTGGGGAGGGCGACCGGGTCCCTGGGGAGGGCGACCGGTCCCTGGGGAGGGGAGACCGGGCCGCTGGGGAGGGAGACCGGGTCGCTGGGAGGGGAGACCGGGCCGCTGGGGAGGGAGACCGGGTCGCTGGAGAGGGCGACCGGTCCCTGGGGAGGGCGACCGGTCCCTGGGGAGGGGAGACCGGGTCGCTGGGGAGGAGGGCGACCGGTCCCTGGGGAGGGCGACCGGTCCCTGGGGAGGGCGACCGGGTCGCTGGGGAGGAGGGCGACCGGGTCGCAGGGGAGGGGAGACCGGGCCGCTGGGGAGGGAGACCGGGTCGCTGGAGAGGGCGACCGGTCCCTGGGGAGGGCGACCGGGTCCCTGGGGAGGGCGACCGGTCCCTGGGGAGGGCGACCGGGTCGCTTGGAGGCACCTGTTGGTTCCAGCTGATGTGTGCCAACAGTAACTGAGGATGATGATGATGAAGATGTTTGCTTTCAGAAGCGGATGTGTTTGGAGGCGGAGCTTCAGGGGTCTGAGAGTCCAATGGAAACGTCCCACTGCATCTCTGCGACCAATCGGCAGCTGGAGCAACAGGTCAGTGACGGTTGTCATGACAACAGTGCCTAACAGAGTCCAACAGTCTGAGAGCAGCTGAGAGGTGATCCGCAGCGGTTCTGATCCGGTGTTATTATCTCACCTGTATCAGTACCCGGCCCAAACCCGTTGGTTCAGTGCCGCAGTCTCTGTGGCCAGCAGCCAGCTCACCGACGGTTGCTGCTAAAGAGAAACACCGGCTTCAGGCCGCAGGCAGACACAAGAAGAAGAAGGATGATGATGTCACAGACTGGCTGCAGCCTGCGAAACAGGAAGTATGAAGGTGTGATGTCAGCAAGCATGAATGTAGCTAAACCTACGCTGTTACACACTGACGCCATCATCTAACTGATCAGGATCCATCCATACAGGAAGTGACGTCGGGCCCGATGAAATCTGATCTGCAGAACTTCATCTGTCTGTTCCGGGTCAGAACTGCTGTTCCGGGTCAGAACTGCTGTTCTGAGACTCTCAGGCTGTTGGACTATGGCTTAGTCACTTTGCAGTGCTGCTGTTGCTATGGAAACCCATTGATGTGTGTGTGTGCACGCAGGTTGGTGCAGCCCGACTCAGACCTTCTTCGCTCTGCTGCCCCCGGTGCCTCGGAGGAGAACCGGTAGGATGCCAGGATGTGCTGCTCTGTGATTGGCTGATTACTAGTGAAATGCATCCTGGGAGTCGTAGTTTAAGTGTCTGTTTTAATTTCAGGGTCACATCAGCCACATCATGGGGCACTGAGCCGAACATGAGGAGGAGGAGGAGGAGGAGGATGAAGAAACCGTCCAGATGTTGTATCTTAGCCGTCCATCACATTTCTGCTTCATGATGTCATCATGGCCACACCTGATAGGACCAATCAGGTGCCTCTCTGTCACCCTGACACTTTGATCCATCAGTCTGCTTCCTTTACCTGCGGTGTGTTCAGGGACACTTAGACATGTGGTATGGACTCCACAGTTCAGTCAGTTTGAACACCTGAATCTGTCCCTGAACGCACCATCAGGCAAAGGTTGACCCCCTCCTCCTCTTCATGATCATCTGATTGCTGAATCTGTTCTGTCCATCATGCAGTGAAAGCAGCACTTTAAAATGTGTGAAGTTTTACATCAGCTGTTCGTTAATCACTGACTTGGCTGTGACCTCTGACCTCCCGTGAGGCGTTCATCGTCTCTTTCTGACATTAAAGGGCTATCACTCAGTGGGTGTTTTAAACCCCGACTCTGAGCTCTCAGGATTACTCCTCATTTAGGAGTTTTTAAAGTTCTTCTTCTGTGGTGTTTAAGTTTGCTCGTTTCAAAGGGACTGAACATGTTTATTGATCTGTAATCTGTATTGATTAATCTGATTAACGAGGCATCAAAGTGATTCAATTTGAAGATCAAACGTTTAGAAAACACTTTCCTGTTTGTACCTTTCTATTTTTGAGGCATATTTTCAGATTTTTACCTTTAATCCCACTGAATGTAAAACTGCTTCCTGCAGAGGGCTATTTTTGATGACATCACTTCCTACTCCAGGGCTGACCAATTAGAGGACAGCATTTGCACAGAACACTGATTTCAAATAAAACGTTTGACAGAAAACTTGTGTGTGTGTGTTTCATTGCAACTGATAAACCCAGAATTCTGTCTGGCAGGCGGCAGCAACGATCAGCCAGGTCACATGACTCAGAGTCTAAATTAAAACCAAACATCTGTCCATTTTTAAACCATTTATTGACCCAAAATCAGAACTTAACATGTGACCACTGAAAACTAAAGCAGAAGAAGAACTCTGAATGGCCCCCCCTCCGGGTCGTCCTCCCTCAGGTGGCTTTGGCCTTCTTGGCTGCGGGCGCCTCACCTTTACAAGTGAACACAGAGCTCAGGTTAACAGTTAATAGAACATCAGTGACAGTCCAACGGTGAAATCCACACAGTTCACATGGATGCTGACAGCAGACCTGAGTAGTCTGTTTTAAGGCTATATTTAATCCCCCCCCACTGGGGGATGAATAAAGTCTTTTTCTATTCTAGATAATGTGCCTTTTTTTTTTTTTCGCCCTTCAAAAGGTCTGAACGCCACTGCAGGTTAACGTCTGTCTGCATCGGGTCAGGACCCAGTCCACAGAACGCCTCAGAGGTCAGAGGTCAGTCTCCGTGCCGTCGTCCCGGTCCCCAAGGATCGAATATCTGGGCTGAACTGAGTTGGTTCCAGAGGGACCAGCTGAGTCTGAGGTGAAAATGGGTCAACCTGACTGCTGCAGAACGAGAGCATGAAGGGTCCGGTGAGGTTCTGAGAGTTCTGACTCCAGAGATTTACAAACCCCAGCTGTGGTGGTTCTGGTGGGTCCGCTCTCCAGTAGAAGCTGAGGACATGCAAGACAAACCAGAACCACCAGAGTCCCGGCGGAGCAGGAGGAAGGTCTGAGTCCAGTCCACTGATGTGGACCAGAGCTCAGTGTTCTGATTCTGACGTTTGGACTCGATTCACCAAACTGGACCGAACTGGGAGAAAACTTACAGACTGCTGGGTCCTGTGGCGTCTCCTGCTGGCTCCTCACCGTGAACACAGCGCCGCTGGCGGTCTGCCTGGTTTCTGAACACACACACACACGGAGGTCAGAGATCTCCTGACAGGAGAGCATCAGCAGAACTTTACTGGGTCAGAACCAACCTGCATGCAGCAGAGCAGCTCTGCAGGTGGAGGACACGGCTTCTTTGGCGCCACCGTCTGACAAACCAAACAGCAACGCTCTGAGGGCCGCATCAGGAACACAACACACACACACACTGACACACACACACACACACACACACACACACTGACACACACACACACACACTCACACTGAAACGCTGAGCCTTAGCAGCTATGAGCTAACAGCAGCTATGAGCTAACAGCAGCTATGACCTAACAGCAGCTATGAGCTAACAGAGCTATGAGCTAACAGCAGCTATGAGCTAACAGCAGCTATGAGCTAACAGAGCTATGAGCTAACAGCAGCTATGAGCTAACAGCAGCTATGAGCTAACAGCAGCTATGAGCTAACAGAGCTATGAGCTAACAGCAGCTATGAGCTAACAGCAGCTATGAGCTAACAGCGCTATGAGCTAACAGAGCTATGAGCTCACAGCAGCTATGAGCTAACAGAGCTATGAGCTAACAGCAGCTATGAGCTAACAGAGCTATGAGCTAACAGCAGCTATGAGCTAACAGAGCTATGAGCTAACAGCGCTATGAGCTAACAGCAGCTATGAGCTAACAGCGCTATGAGCTAACAGCAGCTATGAGCTAACAGAGCTATGAGCTAACAGCGCTATGAGCTAACAGCAGCTATGAGCTAACAGAGCTATGAGCTAACAGCAGCTATGAGCTAACAGCAGCTATGAGCTAACAGAGCTATGAGCTAACAGAGCTATGAGCTAACAGCAGCTATGAGCTAACAGCAGCTATGAGCTAACAGCAGCTATGAGCTAACAGCAGCTATGAGCTCACAGCAGCTATGAGCTAACAGAGCTATGAGCTAACAGCAGCTATGAGCTAACAGCAGCTATGAGCTAACAGAGCTATGAGCTAACAGAGCTATGAGCTAACAGCAGCTATGAGCTAACAGAGCTATGAGCTAACAGAGCTATGAGCTAACAGAGCTATAGCACACGTTCATTCATTCATTCTTCTAAAGTATTGGTGAATTTAAACACGCACAATAAGCAGAAGTCACTTTAAACGTCTGACAGAACACGAACATTTACGTTCATTCTCGTCCACGAAGTCTCGTCATGTTTCAGTCATCAAAGAGCCACGTTTATCTCGTCATCGACATGAAAAAAAGTGGCGCTAACGAAATGATTCCGTCATCGTTGACGAAAACAACACTGATATTGATCGGTGATTGAAGGATACAGGTTGGTGACATCATACGGTCCTCTGAGCTCCAGAGCCTGGAAACACAAAGAACAGTTTAGAGAAGTACAGTGGCCCAAAAGGGCCAAAACGACAGGGTCACGAGGCTCTGAAGCAGGACCGCCACGCTTCAAACACTGTAGATCACATGACCTCGACACGTTACCATGGCGAGGCACCGAGCTCCATTAGCTGTAAGAAGCAGGACCTTTCACCAATCCTTTATTGGATTCTCATTTACAAATAATAACAGAGTAAAAAGAACACCACCCAAACAGATGAAAACACCACCCAAACAGATGAAAACACCACCCAAACAGATGAAAACACCACCCAAACAGATGAGAACACCACCCAAACAGATGAAAACACCACCCAAACGGATGAAAACACCACCCAAACAGATGAAAACACCACTCATACAGATGAGAACACCACCCATACAGATGAAAACACCACCCAAACAGATGAAAACACCACCCAAACAGATGAAAACACCACCCATACAGATGAAAACACCACCCAAACAGATGAAAACACCACCCAAACAGATGAAAACACCACCCAAACAGATGAAAACACCACTCATACAGATGAAAACACCACCCAAACAGATGAAAACACCACCCACACGGATGAAAACACCACCCAAACAGATGAAAACACCACCCAAACAGATGAAAACACCACCCAAACAGATGAAAACACCACCCAAACAGATGAAAACACCACCCAAACAGATGAAAACACCACCCAAACGGATGAAACCACCACCCAAACAGATGAAAACACCACCCAAACGGATGAAAACACCACCCAAACAGATGAAAACACCACCCATACAGATGAAAACACCACCCAAACAGATGAAAACACCACCCAAACGGATGAAAACACCACCCAAACAGATGAAAACACCACCCATACAGATGAAAACACCACCCATACAGATGAGAACACCACCCATACTCAGCTGCACCTTTTTGTTTTAGGGTTGGTGCCGTGTCTCCTGTCGGGAGCTCAGCTCATAGCTCGCCTATCTCTGGCCCGCCTCCACGTGTTTAATGACGCTGCTCCAGGAAAAGTTCACTCAGTATTTTATTGAATCTTTTTTGCTCGCTCAGCTGCTTCTCTGAACCGAACAAACAGATCTGTCATCATCAGACTGTCTGCCTCATCCAGGAAGGAGTTCATCTCTTCCAATGAATATGTCACAAGACGCATCATCTTCCAGCAGGTGTTGATCATCACAGAAACAGCTCTGGTTGGAACCACTAATCCCTCTGCTCTGTCTGTCCATCATTCACCTCAGCATCATACCTCTTTATTTCCCTCTTTACTTCCAGTGCCGACTCTATTCTAATCACTACTGTCCCTTTCCTCTCGCTTCATCCTGTGAGACTCATGTTTGTTTCTTAGCACCAGTGCTTGACCTCGTCTGGCTTTTACTGCTCTCTGACCTTCAGTTAGCGGGGCTCCGGTTAAGGTGCCCCCCTCTGTCTGCTCAGCTTTTTGCTGAGGAATGGGGGGGTTCTGTGGATTAGCCGCCTGTCTGACGGAGGCCACCCTCAGCAGAGAGGGATGCCAGTATTCTGTGAACACGATCGCCACTGCTCTATTTTACAAACCTCTCACCTTTTAGAAAAGAAGAAAATTACAGTCCAAACGTCCCAGACTCACACCGTAACCCCACAAACACACACAGCCAAACTCCCAGCATGCAGTGCAGAGGAAAGGCGGAGAAGGAGACCACAGATCGATCACTGACCTTCTCAGCTGCACTGGACAGGATCACATTCTGAAAGACACAAACACCTTCCAGGTTACATCTGTGATGTCAGTGATGATGTCACACAGCACATCTGGCCAACACTACTGAGGTGACATCCTGCTGCTGTGCACCAATCACACACCTTTCCTTTGCAGCTCTCCATCAGACACACGGCGTTGGCGATCGTGTAGCGCCTCATGGTGGCGTCTCTGATGGCGGCGGAGTACGATACCTCGAATACCACACCTCTGTCTATGGCCTGCCAACACACACAAGCTTTGTGTCATTTCTTTAAGGAGTCTTCAGGAATAGTTCTCCAGGCTTCTTGAAGGACATCCCAAAGCTCTTCTTTGGATGTGGGCTGCCTTTTGTTCCGTTCTCTGTCAGATGATCCCACACTGCTTCAATAATGTTGAGGTCCGGGCTCTGGGGAGGATTCATCCCTCCATAAGACCTGTTGCCACTGATTTTCAGTCCACTTGCTGCAGAAATCCTATTTTCTGTCTGTCAAACTGTGTTTTCTTTGCTGTTTTTCATAGATGCAGCTAAAGAAATGGGAACAAATGATGTGTCTTTGTGACAGGCTGCTGGTAACAAAGTGCCTAAAGATCCAGTTTAAAATGGCTTCTTTGCTAAGTTGTCTGTTCTGTGTCGACACAACACTGGTTCATCCCTTGAGTTAGGAGCCTTTTTTCTGCCTGAATGGGTCAAAGGTCAGAGTTAAGTGGCTGAACAAAGAAAAAACACTGAAAATGCTCAGGAACAAGAACTGAAGATGAGGGAAAAAGCAGAAAATATCCAAAGAAAAACTGTGAAAGAGATTCAGAAAGCTGCAGAACTGTTGATCAGGACTCTGGGTCTGGACTCTGGGTCTGGGTCTGGACTCTGGGTCTGGGTCAGGACTCTGGGTCCGGGTCAGGACTCTGGGTCAGGGTCTGGGTCTGGGTCTGGACTCTGGGTCCGGGTCAGGACTCTGGGTCCGGGTCAGGGTCTGGGTCTGGACTCTGGGTCTGGGTCTGGACTCTGGGTCTGGGTCTGGGTCTGGACTCTGGGTCTGGGTCTGGGTCTGGACTCTGGGTCTGGGTCTGGGTCTGGACTCTGGGTCTGGGTCAGGACTCTGGGTCCGGGTCTGGGTCTGGGTCTGGACTCTGGGTCTGGGTCAGGACTCTGGGTCCGGGTCAGGGTCTGGGTCTGGACTCTGGGTCCGGGTCTGGACTCTGGGTCTGGACTCTGGGTCTGGACTCTGGGTCCGGGTCGGGACTCTGGGTCTGGGTCTGGACTCTGGGTCTGGGTCAGGACTCTGGGTCTGGGTCTGGACTCTGGGTCTGGACTCTGGGTCTGGACTCTGGGTCTGGGTCAGGACTCTGGGTCCGGGTCTGGGTCTGGACTCTGGACTCTGGGTCTGGGTCAGGACTCTGGGTCCGGGTCAGGGTCTGGGTCTGGACTCTGGGTCCGGGTCTGGACTCTGGGTCTGGACTCTGGGTCTGGACTCTGGGTCTGGACTCTGGGTCCGGGTCGGGACTCTGGGTCTGGGTCTGGACTCTGGGTCTGGGTCAGGACTCTGGGTCCGGGTCTGGACTCTGGGTCTGGACTCTGGGTCTGGACTCTGGGTCTGGACTCTGGGTCTGGACTCTGGGTCCGGGTCAGGACTCTGGGTCCGGGTCAGGACAGTAAGGTGTAGTCAACACAACAATAAAGTGTGTGTCGTCACCCCGTTGATCGGCGCTCTCTTGAAGAAGAAGGGCAGTTTCTCCGTCACTGAGATGCAGACGATGTCGACCTCGAACAGCATGCAGGCCGCCTGGAAACAGAGTCCCACAGTTCTGTTAAAGTCCCACAGAGTTCTCAGAGGGATGCATTCAGGTGTCACAGTACAGCATTCTTAAATCCTGGTTGCTGTTCTTTCATTTTTCGGTTTTGTAACTCTGACTTTTTTCTTTTCTTTGTTGTCGTTGTAAGACTCGTTTGTTTTCGCTCGTTTGTCATGAGATGAATAGAGTGTCAGTGAAGCTCACATGAAACAGTTTCTCGGTGGTCGGCTGCACAGCGAGGAGGTCAAAGCGACGATACTCTGGAGCATTCGGCCTCTAAACTCACACACAGACGCAGACAAAAGATGACGTGATCGGATGCCAACAGACACTCACCTCTCAGGTTATCGATCTATAGGCTCTGACCAAAACTCACAAAGTGACTGGAGTCTGACATCACCACCGTCAGCCTATTCAGAACTCTGATTG
Organism: Leuresthes tenuis; assembly: GCF_036924035.1. NCBI lineage: Eukaryota > Metazoa > Chordata > Actinopteri > Atheriniformes > Atherinopsidae > Leuresthes > Leuresthes tenuis. The sequence continues at coordinate 331,437 of NW_027325374.1, forward strand.
GTCGAGAGCGGCCTTGAACCACAGGCAGCTGATCAATCAGCTCATTGATCGGCGTAGGAGTGGGGACTTCCTGTAGAGAGGAAACAAGCAGATGTAAAAAGTAAAAACTGCAGGTAAATCACAGACAAAGTTTTGTTTACTGATCAGTGATTAATCATCAGAAGTTGTCTATATATAAATTATCAATAACTGGTGATCTGATGCATCACTATTGAATAGGGTCGCGGGTTAGGTCATGGTCAAGTTTCTATAGAGAGCACCGTAGAGCTGGGGCACAGCTAGGGTACAACTGGGGTACAACTGGGGTACAGCTGGAGTACAGCTGGGGTACAGCTGGGGTACAACTTGGGTACAACTTGGGTACAACTGGGGTACAGCTGGGGTACAACTGGGGTACAGCTGGGGTACAACTGGGGTACAACTGGAGTACAACTGGGGTACAACTTGGGTACAACTGGGGTACAGCTGGGTTACAACTGGGGTACAGCTGAAGTACAACTGGGGTACAACTTGGGTACAACTGGGGTACAGCTGGGGTACCGCTGGAGTACATCTGGGGTACAACTGGGGTACAACTTGGGTACAACTGGGGTACAGCTGGGTTACAACTTGGGTACAACTTGGGTACAGCTGGGGTACCGCTGGAGTACATCTGGGGTACAGCTGAAGTACATCTGGGGTACAACTTGGGTACAACTGGGGTACAGCTGGAGTACAGCTGGAGTACAGCTGGGGTACAGCTGAAGTGCATCTGGGGTACAGCTGGAGTACAACTGGGGTACAACTTGGGTACATCTGGGGTACAACTGGGGTACAGCTGGAGTACAACTGGGGTACAGATGGAGTACAGCTGGAGTACAGCTTGGGTACAACTGGAGTACAGCTGGAGTACAGCTGGGGTACAGCTGAAGTGCATCTGGGGTACAGCTGGAGTACAACTGGGGTACAACTGAAGTACAACTGGGGTACAACTGGGGTACAGCTGGAGTACAACTGGGGTACAGCTGGAGTACAACTTGGGTACATCTGGGGTACAACTTGGGTACAGCTGGAGTACAACTTGGGTACATCTGGGGTACATCTTGGGTTCAGCTGGAGTACAGCTGGGGTACAACTTGGGTACAATTGGGGTACAGTTGGAGTACAACTTGGGTACAACTGGGGTACAGCTGGACTACAGCTGGAGTACAACTTGGGTACAACTGGAGTACAACTTGGGTACAACTGGAGTACAGCTGGAGTACAACTTGGGTACATCTGGGGTACAGCTGGAGTACATCTGGGGTACAGCTGGAGTACAACTTGGGTACAGCTGGAGTACATCTGGGGTACAACTGGGGTACAGCTGGAGTACATCTGGGGTACAGCTGGAGTACATCTGGGGTACAGCTGGAGTACAACTTGGGTACAACTGGGGAACATCTGGGGGTTTACAGGCAGCTAAAACTGCTTAATCAGAGTAACAATGGTTAGTGTGTGACAGTGTGTTTTCCTGCTGTTCTTGAATGCAGCGCAGCAGGTGAACTCACCTGTTTCTTCTTGGTAGTGGGCTCAAACACGTAGTTAATGGCGATGGTGGAGAAACCCACTGTTGGAGTAACACAGACACACTACTTAAAACACAGTCCACCTGATGTCTGAAGTCCCGTTACTGCTAGTTACCTGGTTTCAGTAAGTTAAACAAACAGCTGTGTCAGTGTTCAACTATTATGTAAAAGCCGGTTCTGGTTCTGGTGCTGTTTTCATGGTAGAACTACACAGGTGAGTCTGACTGCCCGAATAATAAAGAAAGCTGCTCTGAATGTTCTCAGGGATTGTTCTTATCTGATACAGGCGCCGACACTGCGGTGGACCCACAGCGCTGCTGGTTGGGTCCCGGTTCTGACAGAGGCGGCACTGCCACGTCCGGTGCAGAACTTCGGCTGTGAAGGTGTTGGTTTCAGGCTGCGGAGACTTACGGTGAGCGGCGGTCTCCACCACGCTCTGCAGTCTGCTCCTGTCCGCAGAAAACAACACGTTCAGGTCCATAAACACCGACATGTCGCCGATACTACACGAGGGCTCGGCCGAAAGGCATCATGGGAGCTTGAGTCATAATACAGTAGGCACAATGTTGCATTCCAAGAACCTCGAAAAAGAGACATCTCGCCTCAGCGCGGTCTGGCATATTGGGTCAAATCTTTCCAGGGTTCGACTGCTGGTTCTGTTGGTGTCACACTGAAACGATCCGAATTCTGTTGACTTCATAGTCATAGTTCCCAGCGTTTCAACACACAATAAATAATAAACAATAACATCTAAGTAAATCAAAAGAAATAAAAACAATGGCTCGGTTCCAACAGGTGGCAGAGTTGCACATCCTGCCGACGAAGAAGAAGAAGAAGAAGAAGAAGCAGCAGAGGACGAAGAAGAAGAAGAGGAGTAGCAAGAAGAAGAAGAAGAAGAAGAGGTCAGCCCTGACAGAAACCGTACAGTATCTGTCGGTAGCTGGCACGCACACGCGCGCACATGCGGTCAATTCACACCTGACTGCATTCTGAATCTGATTGGAACTGATTTGATGACTGATCCGGACTTTCTAACCACACACGTGTCCAACTTTGAGCTCGGACAGATGTTTTCAAGGTTTCACACAAACTAACAGATAACTGGAACATTTGTGTCATTGTGCGTGTGCGTGTTTCTGTGCGTGTGTGTGGTTGAACATGTAAACAAACTTACTGACAGAACCAGATGTTCACAGCTGGTTAAAGACTGAGGGATGTGTCCCTGCTGCATGAGTTATTATTAAAGATCAGCTGCTGTTACAGAGAACAAAATAAAATATAAATCAGCTGAAGTGCAGCAGAGAGGAAGGTAGGAACCTTCAGAGGTCTCCATCAGTGGTTGGGCTGTTGTTTCTGTAGCTTAGCAACAACTCAGCTGATGATGTCACACACAGCGTCAGCAGGTAACTCAGGTGAACTGAGACAGAAACTCACAGCCAGCAGTTCAACATCTGGGCTGCAGAGACGCTCCAGGATTCCACCATCTGTTGTTAACCAGCTCTGTGATCCTCCTCCTTTACTGTTAGCGCTCTGTCTGCAGTCTCTGTCTGCCCGGATAGTCTTAAAGCTGAGCAGAGAGCTGTTAGAGCTGTTCCTGCAGCCAGGTCCAGGATTCCACCATCTGTTGTTAACCAGCTCTGTGATCCTCCTCCTTTACTGTTAGCGCTCTGTCTGCAGTCTCTGTCTGCCCGGATAGTCTTAAAGCTGAGCAGAGAGCTGTTAGAGCTGTTCCTGCAGCCAGGTCCAGGATTCCACCATCTGTTGTTAACCAGCTCTGTGATCCTCCTCCTTTACTGTTAGCGCTCTGTCTGCAGTCTCTGTCTGCCCGGATAGTCTTAAAGCTGAGCAGAGAGCTGTTAGAGTTGTTCCTGCAGCCAGGTCCAGGATTCCACCATCTGTTGTTAACCAGCTCTGTGATCCTCCTCCTTTACTGTTAGCGCTCTGTCTGCAGTCTCTGTCTGCCCGGATAGTCTTAAAGCTGAGCAGAGAGCTGTTAGAGCTGTTCCTGCAGCCAGGTCCAGGGGAGGAAATGGTTTAAACTTCCTCCTTTTCCTCCATTTTGTTCTTGCTCTGCATTCAAGATGTCTCCTCTTCAGCTCATCTTGATTTGGGGTCTATTTCCAGGCATTACTTGGGTTTTGCAAAGCTCAGTTAGCTGCTCCAACAGGGCAATAACTTACCTGTTGCCGTGGTTATGCATCATAGCAGATGTTCAAAGTGACCAGAGTCCTTCCAGTAGCACAGCATCAAACCATCTCAGAAACATGTTTCAGAAATCTGTGTTTTCACAGAAGAAAGCTCAGTAAAAAATCTGAAGATGAAAGAAAGACTCAGTCGGTCCAGAGCTGCTGCAGCAGGCTGCCAGCAGGGCGGCGCTGTTCTGGGATGGAGTCATTATACAGATCTGTGTTTTCTGTGTGAACTGTTAATCTGCTCAGGACTCTCTACAGTTTTTGTTCCTTCAGCAGGTTCCACTGTTCCCTGTTCTCTGTCTGCAGGCAGTAGAGCCAGACCAAACCAGTTCTCCAGCCCAAAATGGCCGCCCTGCTCAGACCTTTGAGGATCCTTTTCTCCTCCAGTCAACGCGAAATGACCCGCTGCTGCTCAGACTTCGTGTCCAGGATGAGGTTCAGGAGCTCACAGGCATCCTACTGACAGATTGGCTGACTGATCGATGACTTGATTGATTAATTATTGATCCGTCCTCTCAGGTACGTGAACAGGCTGAAGGAGGATGATGAGGCATGTGTCACAGCGCTGCAGAAAGGTCACATCTTCCTCTTCCACCACCTGAGTCCTCTGCTGCAGCGCACCGACACAGAAACCCTCAGACCCGTCACTCTCACCTGCTCAGGTACTGAATCTCAGAACCAAGACCAGAACCACAGATACTGAAACAAAGAACCAGTCCAGAGGCAGAGGTAGATTTCAGCATCAGGCTCAAATCAGTGCCAGACTCAAACAGCAATGTTGTGTTGTTGTTTCAGATTTGCAGTCAGTCCTGAAGAGATTTGGCTCCGACGGATCTCTGCTGAAGGAGTCGGTTCTGATTGGCTGTTCTGAACAGAACCAAACTCAGTTCTGTCTGGATGTTGGTAAGAATAGATTAAATTTGGATTAATGTGTTGGAGAATGTCTGTACATTTTGTAGATTATGATGATTTTGGTCTGTGTTCAGGAGAACTGGACCAGGCAGCAGTAGCTGAAGAGTGTCAGGGAGCCTTCGTAGATCTGAGGAAAGCCTTCTTTCTTCTGCCAGGACCAGAGGCGCCCCTCGTGGCTAAGGTGAGTCACTATAGCTGGAAAGCTTTCGTCTATGTGATCCAGTCCATGTTCTGGTTCTGACACCTGTCTGTCCTGCAGGCTCAGGCTCTGCTACGCTGGCATCAGACTAACAGGTTCTGTAGTGCTACAGGCCAGCCGACCCACCGGAACCAGGCTGGCAGTCAGAGGGTCTGCAGCAGCAGTTCTATCGTCTACTACCCAAAGGTGATAAACGAAAAATAACCTGGACTAAGTCAAAAATTGATCAGAACTGTTTACTGACCGTTTTCTGAATGTTTTCTAACCGTTTTCTGAATGTTTTCTGACTGTTTTCTAACTGTTTTCTAACCGTTTTCTGAATGTTTTCTGACTGTTTTCTGACTGTTTTCTAACTGTTTTCTGAATGTTTTCTAACCGTTTTCTGAATGTTTTCTGACTGTTTTCTAACTGTTTTCTAACCGTTTTCTGAATGTTTTCTGACTGTTTTCTAACTGTTTTCTAACCGTTTTCTGAATGTTTTCTAACCGTTTTCTGAATATTTTCTGACCGTTTTCTGAATGTTTTCTGACTGTTTTCTAACTGTTTTCTAACCGTTTCTAACTGTTTTCTAACCGCTTTCTGACTGTTTTCTAACCGTTTTCTAACTGTTTTCTGACCATTTTCTAACTGTTTTCTAACCGTTTTCTAACTGTTTTCTAACTATTTTCTAACCGTTTTCTAACTGTTTTCTAACAGTTTTCTGACCGTTTTCTGACTGTTTTCTAACCGTTTTCTAACTGTTTTCTAACCGTTTTCTAACCGTTTTCTAACCGTTTTCTAACTGTTTTCTAACCGTTTTCTAACTGTTTTCTAACTGTTTTCTAACCATTTTCTAACTGTTTTCTAACAGTTTTCTAACCGTTTTCTGACTGTTTTCTGACCATTTTCTAACTGTTTTCTAACAGTTTTCTAACTGTTTTCTGACTGTTTTCTAACAGTTGTCTAAACGTTTTCTAACAGTTTTCTAACAGTTTTCTGACTGTTTTCTAATCGTTTTCTAACCGTTTTCTAACTGTTTTCTGACTGTTTTCTAATCGTTTTCTAACTGTTTTCTAACCGTTTTCTAACTGTTTTCTAACTGTTTTCTAATCGTTTTCTAACCGTTTTCTAACTGTTTTCTAACAGTTTTCTAACTGTTTTCTGACTGTTTTCTAACTGTTTTCTAACCGTTTTCTAACTGTTTTCTAACAGTTTTCTAACTGTTTTCTGACTGTTTTCTAACAGTTGTCTAAACGTTTTCTAAACGTTTTCTAGCCGTTTTCTAGCCGTTTTCTAACTGTTTTCTAACTATTTTCTAACCGTTTTCTAACTGTTTTCTAACTGTTTTCTAACCGTTTTCTAACTGTTTTCTAACAGTTTTCTAACTGTTTTCTGACTGTTTTCTAACAGTTGTCTAAACGTTTTCTAGCCGTTTTCTAACAGTTTTCTGACTGTTTTCTAATCGTTTTCTAACCGTTTTCTAACTGTTTTCTGACTGTTTTCTAATCGTTTTCTAACCGTTTTCTAACTGTTTTCTAACTGTTTTCTAACCGTTTTCTAACTGTTTTCTAACTGTTTTCTAATCGTTTTCTAACCGTTTTCTAACTGTTTTCTAACAGTTTTCTAACTGTTTTCTGACTGTTTTCTAACAGTTGTCTAAACGTTTTCTAGCCGTTTTCTAACTGTTTTCTAACTATTTTCTAACCGTTTTCTAACTGTTTTCTAACTGTTTTCTAACCGTTTTCTAACTGTTTTCTAACCGTTTTCTAACTGTTTTCTAACCGTTTTCTAACTGTTTTCTAACTGTTTTCTAACCGTTTTCTAACTGTTTTCTAACCGTTTTCTAACTGTTTTCTGACTGTTTCCCTGCAGATGTCTCCGGTGGTGATCGTCTTGGTGTCTGATGGAAAGCGGTGTCTATTGGGCCGTCAGGCATCTTTTCCTCAGGGGTTGTACAGCGCTCTGGCCGGTTTCTGTGACATGGGTCAGTCACCTGTTGACACACCTGAGTATCACCTGTTGTGAGACAGCTGTATGTCACCTGCATCCTCATCCTTCTAAACTGCATGAGTCAGAGCTGACGGAACGTTCAGTTGGTTCTGGTATTCCTCTGGTTAGGGTTATTGTCCTAACCAGATGGGTGGTCACACTCGTCCTGACAGAACCATCACTGATGTATCTGACTGGTTCTGGTGTATCTGACTGGTTCTGATGTATCTGACTGGTTCTGGTGTATCTGACTGGTTCTGATGTATCTGACTGGTTCTGGTGTATCTGACTGGTTCTGATGTATCTGACTGGTTCTGATGTATCTGACTGGTTCTGGCGTATCTGACTGGTTCTGGTGTATCTGACTGGTTCTGATGTATCTGACTGGTTCTGGTGTATCTGACTGGTTCTGGTGTATCTGACTGGTTCTGATGTATCTGACTGGTTCTGGTGTATCTGACTGGTTCTGATGTATCGGACTGGTTCTGGTTTCAGGGGAGACTCTGGAGGAGGCCCTGTGCAGGGAGGTGGCCGAGGAGGTGGGTCTGGAGGTCCGGAGCATCTCCTACAGCTCGTCGCAGCACTGGCCGTTTCCTCACAGTTCCTTCATGCTGGGTTTCCACGCCACCGTAAGCCCCGCCCACTCACAGGTGAGCCCCACACACTCTCACAGGTGCTTTCTCGCATCTTTGTGATCGTTCTGCTGGTCATGTGACCTGCTGTGGTTCCTACACAGCTGGACGTGGACCACTCAGAGCTGGAGGATGCTCGCTGGTTCACCCCGGAGGAAATCACCAGCGCTTTGCAGGTGAAGACTCCGCCCAGGTTTGGTGACCCCCCCGTCCTCTGGCTGCCTCCCAGACACGCCGTCGCCAACCACCTCATCACGGAGTGGAGGGACCACCAGCGCCGCAGCGAGGGCTCAGCATGATGTCAGAACACAGCGAGCAGCTGACGGCGGTCCACTTCTGACCCCGCCCCCTGGTCCACGGCGGCTTACACCCACTAACAGAGGGGTGGTGCTGGACAGGCAGAACCGGGTCAACGTGGCTGGATGGAACAGACTCTTTACTGCTAATGTGACTGCTGGTTCTCAGAACCACCTCTGAAGCATTAAACAGAACCGTTCAATAAATCCTACAGAACCGGCCAGGTCTCACGTTGTTTTAAACTTCAAATTCAGATTAAAAACATTTTTCATCGTACGAAATGAGATGATGTCACTTTGTTCTCAGCAAACTGATTCAGACCCGGTCAGATCCAGGGTTCTGGGTTGACTCAGGGTTGTTCTGGAGTGGTCTGGTTCTTTCTACTTGTGTTTACATGTAACCCGACAGGAGAGGTTCTGAATGCAAATGGTCTTTTCTCCTGATGACAGGAGGTGATTCATTCTACCATCATCAGGTCCAACTTTACTGCCAGTGAACCGAACCAGAGCTCAGGAGTTCTGTTCACGAGTTTGTTCCTGAAATCAGAACCATGTCCATTTGGAGAAAGATGTTCTGCCACATTCAGGTCCGAATCCCGATCCGAACCAGTTAGACTGAGACTGATAATAAAATAGAACTATATTTCAACCAATTTACAAACATTAATTCTCATTGATTTTAAACCATTTTTCTTAAAATGGTTTGAATTATTATTTTACATTTTCCAATAATAACCTGAAGATGTTTTATTAATGTGCCGGAAGCGGAATCTTTTTTCCACCGGAAGTCGCGGTTCCGGTCGGAGCATGATCAGGGGACACGTGTGTGAGCGGTGTGTTGTCCCAAGCTGAACTCCTACTCCGGTGGAGATGTTTTTGTCTGTGTCGGAGCCCCCGGTGCTCCACTGATGTTCCGCGGGCCAGCAGGACCTACAGCCGGTTACCGACAGCTGTCAGCCCGGGTCTGGCGGCCGTCCCGCCCGCAGGATGAGCTCCTCCGCGGCCCTGCACACCCAGCTGGCCGCCGTCATGGAGTCTCTGGTCCACGCTGCCGTGGCGGAGCTGAAGAAGCTGGTGGAGGACAGCCCGACCTCCAGAACCACAGACCCCGGGGAAGAGCCGCCTCAACCGGGCAGAGAGCCAGTGGTAAGGCGGGAGAAGATGGTGAGCAGCGTGGCGGCGGCAGCCCCGGTAACCAGCTGCTGGGGGGGGGGGTTGAGCCTGGTTTATGCTGCTGTGCCGTAGCCTGACGTGTGTAACCGGTCAGTTTCTCGAGTTGTCTGCGCTGTGTTTTGATGAACAGGCCCAGACCAGGATGTCTTCGTTTCTCTTTATTCTGACAAAAGGTGTAAATAACAACAAAACCCTCCGGTCGGTGGTGCTCAGCCTGAGCTCCTGTCCCCGGAGAGCAACAGCAGAACGGGGAGAGGCAAAAGCGTGACACGGATATGAGGGACCGGGGCAGAGAAGGGTACAGAAACCGAGGCTCAGGAGGTCAGACATGTCACAGCAGATTCATTATAATTCTACACATTGCTGCTGTAGAACTGACTCCGTTACACGTGCACCTAAAAAAAAACCTATCGCGTTGCCCCGGGCTGTGATTGGTCCGCTCAGAACAGCTGCTTTTTCTAATGGCCGAACGGTGAAGAAGCTCCTAAAATCGGCCCGTTGACGTTCAAACGTATCAAAGTGCATTTGTTCCTCAGTGGGGGGAGCAGAGCTGTAGATCCAGCTGTAGACCCCCCCCCCCCCCCCCCACGAACATCTGGGGGGGGGGGGGGGGGGGGTCACTACCGTTTTTGTTAGTGCGAGCTCCTGTCAGCGCTCCACCTGTGCCCGCAGGTGCAGTTCGCCTCCGTCATGGAGACTCTGGGGAACGAGGCTCTGGGGAGGATCCTGAACATTGTGGAGGAGGCGCGGCTGCTGGTGGAGCTGCAGGCGGCGCGGGGCGGAAGAAGGCCGCACACCAGAGTCCTCAACATCCTCAACAAAGCTCACGTGGGTACGTACAGGCCCCGCCCCCAGCGCCCTCGCACCGCGGGGGACAGATTGTAATAGTGACTGTGATTTTATTCCTCAGAGCTGGAGCACTCCTATGGAGTCCGACAGAGCGCTGACGCAGACCTGCTGTCCCAGGTGAGCCCCTGTCTCTGAGCGTGGTGCGTTCACAGACCTGACAGTACCGTGGTATAAACCAACTCTGACTCCGTCCATCATAACCAGATGATGGACGGTTCTGACTTGGTTCAGAAGTTTTTCTGGGCACGTTGGAGAGTGTTCTTCTGCAACAGCACCACTCACCTGTGGAGTGCCTCAGGGCTCCGATTGGGTCCAAACTTCTTTGTTTTTTCTGTGTTGTGTTCAGGGGTCAGTCTGAGAAAGCTTTGATCTGTCCAGCAGCTTTCAGGATAAGTGCTTCACAACAAGAAGCTGGAACATGAAAACCAAAGTTTAAAGCACAGGGTCCACAGATAGATCACATGACCTCAGGGACCAATCACACGGACAGATTCCAGCTCAGAGCTGGACACAATGGGCCTGAACTGTGAAATATTTCTGAAGAGATAAAAAAACAAGCATCTGAAGTGAGAGCTGATAGTGTTAGCTCATAGCTGCTGTTAGCTCATAGCTCTGTTAGCTCATAGCTCTGTTAGCTCATAGCTGCTGTTAGCTCATAGCTCTGTTAGCTCATAGCTGCTGTTAGCTCATAGCTCTGTTAGCTCATAGCTCTGTTAGCTCATATCTGTGTTAGCTCATAGCTGCTGTTAGCTCATAGCTGCTGTTAGTTCATAGCTCTGTTAGCTCATAGCTCTGTTAGCTCATAGCTGCTGTTAGCTCATAGCTGCTGTTAGCTCATAGCTGCTGTTAGCTCATAGCTGCTGTTAGTTCATAGCTCTGTTAGCTCATAGCTCTGTTAGTTCATAGCTGCTGTTAGCTCATAGCTGCTGTTAGCTCATAGCTGCTGTTAGCTCATAGCTGCTGTTAGCTCATAGCTGCGGTTAGCTCATAGCTCTGTTAGCTCATAGCTGCGGTTAGCTCATAGCTGCGGTTAGCTCATAGCTGCTGTTAGCTCATAGCTCTGTTAGCTCATAGCTCTGTTAGCTCATAGCTCTGTTAGCTCATAGCTGCTGTTAGCTCATAGCTCTGTTAGCTCATAGCTGCTGTTAGCTCATAGCTCTGTTAGCTCAGAGCTGCTGTTAGCTCATAGCTGCGGTTAGCTCATAGCTGCTGTTAGCTCATAGCTCTGTTAGCTCATAGCTGCTGTTAGCTCATAGCTCTGTTAGCTCATAGCTCTGTTAGCTCATAGCTGCTGTGTTTCACCAAACTGTTCTCGGTGAGTAGATGAACGTATTTCATGCCAGAAATAAGGTCCAGGTTTAAGAAAACAAAAAAAACGAACGTTCCCTTTGAGCTTCCTCCCCTTTGGAGAAAGCTGTCAGATGTCCAACTTTTAACAGAGTCTGAGAAAGATCTGCAGCTTAGGAACATGTTAAAGAGAAATTCAGCTGAATGTCCTCAAAGATGGAGCCGATATAACAGGAAGAGTAAAGGCCCCAGAACTGAACCCTGTTGCACACCGTAGGCCACAGAAAATGATGGTTCAGATTCGAGGGGAACCAGAACAGACCCTGATGCAGCCACCCAGCAGAACAGAACATCCTCCTCAGCACATCTTAACATTGTTCTGTTGACTTTATCCAGCTGCTTTTCATGAACTCTGTAATCAAACTCCGCCTTTATTTTGAATCGTCACCGCAGACCAAAACGGAGGAGGAGGACGTGGCTGAGGCGCCGTTTGTGCCGGCGGTCACCTTGAAAGACCAGCACGGACACATCGACCTGGGAGCCATCGCAGAGAGTGAGCAGCCTCTTGTTTTTTCTAGCCTGAACCTGCCTGTTGGTCCAGTTTGAGGCGGTTTTATGGGTCAGACGCCTCCAGAACCGTGTTTGACTTTTCTGGACTCCAGTCGCTTGGTTCAGTCTTTGCTTTCGTCGCGCTTCTCCCTGAAGGAGAAAGTACGGTTCAGCTGGAAGTACGAGCTGCCGATAAAACCATCGGTGGCCAGCTGTGCCCCTCCAGTCCACTGGGGGGCAGTAAGCAGGGCAAGTTTATACTGTTCCAGATTTTAGGAGTAAAACTCAAACGAAGCCTTGTTCAGTAATGCTGAGGTAACGCCAGCACAGGAAGCAGGATTAATCAGTTTAATCCCTGAACAGGAAGCAGGAAAAGCAACAAAAGTCTGTTTTTGTTTGGCTGTTAAAATGAACGCGTTAACGGCGAGTCTTAAACAGCTGTGGTCTGGAACCGAGACCCCTGAACCCAGGTAACCCTGTTAGGAGTGATAAAAAGTGTTTATTTAAGAGTTAAAAAGTGTTTATTCAAGAGTTAAAAAGTATTTATTCAAGAGTTAAAAAGTGTTTATTCAAGAGTTAAAAAGTGTTTAAGTGTTAAAAAGTGTTTATTCAAGAGTTAAAAAGGGTTTATTGAAGAGTTAAAAAGTGTTTATTTAAGAGTTAAAAAGTGTTTATTCAGGAGTTAAAAAGTATTTATTCAGGAGTTAAAAAGTATTTATTCAAGAGTTAAAAAGTATTTATTCAAGAGTTAAAAAGTGTTTATTTAAGAGTTAAAAAGTGTTTATTCAAGAGTTAAAAAGTGTTTATTCAAGAGTTAAAAAGTGTTTAAGTGTTAAAAAGTGTTTATTCAAGAGTTAAAAAGGGTTTATTGAAGAGTTAAAAAGTGTTTAAGTGTTAAAAAGTGTTTATTCAAGAGTTAAAAAGGGTTTATTGAAGAGTTAAAAAGTGTTTATTTAAGAGTTAAAAAGTGTTTATTCAGGAGTTAAAAAGTATTTATTCAGGAGTTAAAAAGTATTTATTCAAGAGTTAAAAAGTATTTATTCAAGAGTTAAAAAGTGTTTATTTAAGAGTTAAAAAGTGTTTATTTAAGAGTTAAAAAGTGTTTATTCAAGAGTTAAAAAGTGTTTATTCAAGAGTTAAAAAGTGTTTATTTAAGAGTTAAAAAGTGTTTATTCAAGAGTTAAAAAGTGTTTATTCAAGAGTTAAAAAGTGTTTATTCAAGAGTTAAAAAGTGTTTATTCAAGTGTTAAAAAGTGTTTATTCAAGAGTTAAAAAGTGTTTATTCTGTTAAAAATGTATTTTTATTATTAAAAATACATTTTGTGCCTGATCATAAGTGAACAATCTAACGAGATAAAACATTTTAATCGACTGAAGTCACTAAATTTAATTGAATTAAAGCTGGAGGTTAACAGACTAAACCGGTTAAATATTCTGATAAAGGCCTGAAAACGCAGTCATGTGACCCTGGACCCTGACAGAACCGGGTCACCGGTTCCTCAGGGGTTTGCCGGTTCTGTTCGGACCTCAGTTGAACCCAGTTTCTGTCCTCCTGCAGGAGCTCGTGTGGAAGCCGCTCCGCTGTCACCATCCGGCGGGTCCGGCCCGGCCGAGCCGGACGCCTCCTGGAGGTTCTGCACCTGCTCGGCCTGCGGAAAGTCCTTCTCCTCGCAGAGCAAGTTGAGGTCGCATCAGCTGGTCCACACCGGCGAGAAGCCGTTCCCCTGCGGCGTCTGCGGCCGCGCCTTCCGCCAGCGCCACAGCCTGCAGAGCCACGTGCACACGCACAGCGGCGAGCGGCCCTTCGAGTGCCTGCAGTGCGGAAAGCGTTTCTCCAAGCAGGCGCAGCTGAAGACGCACGCCATCGTACACACCGGGGAGAAGCCGTTCTGCTGCGACGTGTGCGGCCGCCGCTTCAACCTGCTGCAGAACCTGCACCGCCACGCCGTCACCCACACGGGCCAGAAGGTGTTCATCTGCGGCGTGTGCGGGAAGGGCTTCACGCGCGCCGTCACGCTGAAGACGCACCAGCTCATCCACACCGGGCAGAAGCCCTTCCAGTGCGAGCAGTGCCCCAAAACCTTCCGGCACGCCGTGAACCTGCGCAACCACCAGAGGATCCACAGCGGCGTGCGCCCGTTCAGCTGCGACCTCTGCGGGAAAACCTTCCGGCAGGCGGTGAACCTGAAGATCCACCGCCGGATCCACACCGGCGAGCGGCCCTTCAGCTGCCGGGAGTGCGGCAAGACGTTCAGCCAGCAGAGCAGCCTGATCTCCCACGGCCGCACGCACTCCTCCGAGAAGCCGTTCCACTGCGGCGCCTGCGACAAGAAGTTCAACAACGCCAACAGCCTCAAGCTGCACGTGCGCGTGCACACCGGAGAAAAGCCATACGCCTGCGAGGTCTGCGGCAAGAGCTTCAGCCAGGGCAGCCACCTGAGGACGCACAAGAGACACGTGCACGCCGGCGGCAAGCAGTACATCTGCGACAAGTGCGGCAAGCGATACGCCGACCAGCGCAACCTGAAGCTGCACAAATGCGGCTACGCCTGAGCCAGTCCGCCGCGGTCCGGCGCTACGGGTCAGCGCCGGGTGGGACCGACAGGAACCAATCAGAGCGCTGACATTCTGAGGGAGGCGGGGCCTCTGGCCGTCTGATCCTGAGCTCACAGTTTACCCACAGCTGGTCCTGCCCGCCGTGACATCATCCCGTTCAGAGCCTCTGATTGGTCTGAGCCTTCCTGTAAATGTGTTCTTTAATTTTATAGATGCAGTTTTTCATTTTTGTGAAATAAAATCTGTTGAAGGAGCACATCTGTCAGCTGTGACTTAAAGGAGCAGTGCGCTGTACCCGACTTAAAGGCGCAGTGCGCTGTTCCCGACTTAAAGGCGCAGTGCGCTGTACCCGACTTAAAGGCGCGGTACGCTGTACCCGACTTAAAGGCGCGGTACGCTGTTCCCGACTTAAAGGCGCGGTACGCTGTTCCCGACTTAAAGGCGCGGTACGCTGTACCCGACTTAAAGGCGCGGTACGCTGTACCCGACTTAAAGGCGCAGTACGCTGTACCCGACTTAAAGAAGGGAGAAGATGGTGAGCAGCGTGGCGGCGGCAGCCCCGGTAACCAGCTGCTGGGGGGGGGTTAAGCCTGGTTTATGCTGCTGTGCCGTAGCCTGACGTGTGTAACCGGTCAGTTTCTCGAGTTGTCTGCGTTGTGTTTTGATGAACAGGCCCAGACCAGGATGTCTTCGTTTCTCTTTATTCTGACAAAAGGTGTAAATAACAACAAAACCCTCCGGTCGGTGGTGCTCAGCCTGAGCTCCTGTCCCCGGAGAGCAACAGCAGAACGGGGAGAGGCAAAAGCGTGACACGGATATGAGGGACCGGGGCAGAGAAGGGTACAGAAACCGAGTCTCAGGAGGTCAGACATGTCACAGCAGATTCATTATAATTCTACACATTGCTGCTGTAGAACTGACTCCGTTACACGTGCACCTAAAAAAAAAACCTATCGCGTTGCCCCGGGCTGTGATTGGTCCGCTCAGAACAGCTGCTTTTTCTAATGGCTGAACGGTGAAGAAGCTCCTAAAATCGGCCCGTTGACGTTCAAACGTATCAAAGTGCATTTGTTCCTCAGTGGGGGGAGCAGAGCTGTAGATCCAGCTGTAGATCACTACCGTTTTTGTTAGTGCGAGCTCCTGTCAGCGCTCCACCTGTGCCCGCAGGTGCAGTTCGCCTCCGTCATGGAGACTCTGGGGAACGAGGCTCTGGGGAGGATCCTGAACATTGTGGAGGAGGCGCGGCTGCTGGTGGAGCTGCAGGCGGCGCGGGGCGGAAGAAGGCCGCACACCAGAGTCCTCAACATCCTCAACAAAGCTCACGTGGGTACGTACAGGCCCCGCCCCCAGCGCCCTCGCGCCACGGGGGACAGATTGTAATAGTGACTGTGATTTTATTCCTCAGAGCTGGAGCACTCCTATGGAGTCCGACATCAGAGCGCTGACGCAGACCTGCTGTCCCAGGTGAGCCCCTGTCTCTGAGCGTGGTGCGTTCACAGACCTGACAGTACCGTGGTATAAACCAACTCTGACTCCCTCCATCATAACCAGATGATGGACGGTTCTGACTTGGTTCAGAAGTTTTTCTGGGCACGTTGGAGAGTATTCTTCTGCAACAGCACCACTCACCTGTGGAGTGCCTCAGGGCTCCGATTGGGTCCAAACTTCTTTGTTTTTTCTGTGTTGATCTGTGGGGCTCAGACAAGGTTTTTTTTCTCTCCATTAAAGTGGAACTTTTTTTTTTTTTTTTTAAACCTGGACCTTATTTCTGGCATGAAATACGTTCATCTACTCACTGAGAATAGTTTGGTGAAAGTCGGCGTCCTTCAGAAGATATTTAGATAACTGGAGATCCATATAACGGAGTGAACGGGGCTTAGAAGATGCAGCCTCTAAATAAGGCATTATCTGTCTTTATTTCACCAATACTTTAAGAAGAATGAATGAATGAACGTGTGCTATAGCTCTGTTAGCTCATAGCTCTGTTAGCTCATAGCTCTGTTAGCTCATAGCTGTGTTAGCTCATAGCTGCTGTTAGTTCATAGCTCTGTTAGCTCATAGCTGCTGTTAGCTCATAGCTGCTGTTAGCTCATAGCTCTGTTAGCTCATAGCTGCTGTTAGCTCATAGCTGCTGTTAGCTCATAGCTGCTGTTAGTTCATAGCTCTGTTAGCTCATAGCTCTGTTAGCTCATAGCTCTGTTAGCTCATAGCTGCTGTTAGTTCATAGCTCTGTTAGCTCATAGCTGCTGTTAGCTCATAGCTGCTGTTAGTTCATAGCTCTGTTAGCTCATAGCTGCTGTTAGCTCATAGCTCTGTTAGCTCATAGCTGCTGTTAGCTCATAGCTCTGTTAGCTCATAGCTGCTGTGTTTCACCAAACGGTTCTCGGTGAGTAGATGAACGTATTTCATGCCAGAAATAAGGTCCAGGTTTAAGAAAACAAAAAAAACGAACGTTCCCTTTGAAATTCCTCCCCTTTGGAGAAAGCTGTCAGATGTCCAACTTTTAACAGAGTCTGAGAAAGGTCTGCAGCTTAGGAACATGTTAAAGAGAAATTCAGCTGAATGTCCTCAAAGATGGAGCCGATATAACAGGAAGAGTAAAGGCCCCAGAACTGAACCCTGTTGCACACCGTAGGCCACAGAAAATGATGGTTCAGATTCGAGGGGAACCAGAACAGACCCTGATGCAGCATCTCAGCAGAACAGAACATCCTCCTCAGCACATCTTAACATTGTTCTGTTGACTTTATCCAGCTGCTTTTCATGAACTCTGTAATCAAACTCCGCCTTTATTTTGAATCGTCACCGCAGACCAAAACGGAGGAGGAGGACGTGGCTGAGGCGCCGTTTGTGCCGGCGGTCACCTTGAAAGACCAGCACGGACACATCGACCTGGGAGCCATCGCAGAGAGTGAGCAGCCTCTTGTTTTTTCTAGCCTGAACCTGCCTGTTGGTCCAGTTTGAGGCGGTTTTATGGGTCAGACGCCTCCAGAACCGTGTTTGACTTTTCTGGACTCCAGTCGCTTGGTTCAGTCTTTGCTTTCGTCGCGCTTCTCCCTGAAGGAGAAAGTACGGTTCAGCTGGAAGTACGAGCTGCCGATAAAACCATCGGTGGCCAGCTGTGCCCCTCCAGTCCACTGGGGGGCAGTAGGCAGGGCAAGTTTATACTGTTCCAGATTTTAGGAGTAAAACTCAAACGAAGCCTTGTTCAGGTAACACCAGCACCGGAAGCAGGATTAATCAGTTTAATCCCTGAACAGGAAGCAGGAAAAGCAACAAAAGTCTGTTTTTGTTTGGCTGTTAAAATGAACGCGTTAACGGCGAGTCTTAAACAGCTGTGGTCTGGAACCGAGACCCCTGAACCCAGGTAACCCTGTTAGGAGTGATAAAAAGTGTTTATTTAAGTGTTAAAAAGTGTTTATTCAAGAGTTAAAAAGGGTTTATTGAAGAGTTAAAAAGTATTTATTCAAGAGTTAAAAAGTGTTTATTCAGGAGTTAAAAAGTATTTATTCAGGAGTTAAAAAGTATTTATTCAAGTGTTAAAAAGTATTTATTCAAGTGTTAAAAAGTGTTTATTCAAGAGTTAAAAAGTATTTATTCAAGAGTTAAAAAGTGTTTATTCAAGAGTTAAAAAGTGTTTATTTAAGAGTTAAAAAGTGTTTATTCAAGAGTTAAAAAGTGTTTAAGTGTTAAAAAGTGTTTATTCAAGAGTTAAAAAGTATTTATTCAAGAGTTAAAAAGTGTTTATTCAGGAGTTAAAAAGTGTTTATTCAGGAGTTAAAAAGTGTTTATTCAAGAGTTAAAAAGTATTTATTCAGGAGTTAAAAAGTGTTTATTCAAGAGTTAAAAAGTGTTTATTCAGGAGTTAAAAAGTGTTTATTTAAGTGTTAAAAAGTATTTATTCAAGAGTTAAAAAGTATTTATTCAGGAGTTAAAAAGTGTTTATTTAAGTGTTAAAAAGTATTTATTCAAGAGTTAAAAAGTATTTATTCAAGAGTTAAAAAGTGTTTATTCAGGAGTTAAAAAGTGTTTATTCAAGAGTTAAAAAGTGTTTATTCAAGAGTTAAAAAGTATTTATTCAGGAGTTAAAAAGTGTTTATTTAAGTGTTAAAAAGTATTTATTCAAGAGTTAAAAAGTATTTATTCAGGAGTTAAAAAGTGTTTATTCAAGAGTTAAAAAGTGTTTATTCAGGACTTAAAAAGTGTTTATTTAAGTGTTAAAAAGTATTTATTCAAGAGTTAAAAAGTATTTATTCAAGAGTTAAAAAGTGTTTATTCAAGAGTTAAAAAGTGTTTATTCAAGAGTTAAAAAGTGTTTATTCAAGAGTTAAAAAGTGTTTATTCAAGAGTTAAAAAGTGTTTATTCAAGAGTTAAAAAGTGTTTATTCAAGAGTTAAAAAGTGTTTATTTAAGTGTTAAAAAGTGTTTATTTAAGTGTTAAAAAGTGTTTATTCAAGAGTTAAAAAGTGTTTATTCAAGAGTTAAAAAGTGTTTATTCAAGAGTTAAAAAGTGTTTATTTAAGAGTTAAAAAGTATTTATTCAAGAGTTAAAAAGTATTTATTCAAGAGTTAAAAAGTGTTTATTCAAGAGTTAAAAAGTGTTTATTCAGGAGTTAAAAAGTGTTTATTTAAGTGTTAAAAAGTATTTATTCAAGAGTTAAAAAGTATTTATTCAGGAGTTAAAAAGTGTTTATTTAAGTGTTAAAAAGTGTTTATTCAAGAGTTAAAAAGTGTTTATTCAAGAGTTAAAAAGTATTTATTCAGGAGTTAAAAAGTGTTTATTTAAGTGTTAAAAAGTATTTATTCAAGAGTTAAAAAGTGTTTATTCAAGAGTTAAAAAGTGTTTATTCAAGAGTTAAAAAGTGTTTATTCAGGAGTTAAAAAGTGTTTATTTAAGTGTTAAAAAGTATTTATTCAAGAGTTAAAAAGTATTTATTCAAGAGTTAAAAAGTGTTTATTCAGGAGTTAAAAAGTGTTTATTCAAGAGTTAAAAAGTGTTTATTTAAGTGTTAAAAAGTGTTTATTCAAGAGTTAAAAAGTGTTTATTCAAGAGTTAAAAAGTATTTATTCAAGAGTTAAAAAGTGTTTATTCAAGAGTTAAAAAGTGTTTATTCAGGAGTTAAAAAGTGTTTATTTAAGTGTTAAAAAGTATTTATTCAAGAGTTAAAAAGTATTTATTCAAGAGTTAAAAAGTGTTTATTCAGGAGTTAAAAAGTGTTTATTCAAGAGTTAAAAAGTGTTTATTTAAGTGTTAAAAAGTGTTTATTCAAGAGTTAAAAAGTGTTTATTCAAGAGTTAAAAAGTATTTATTCAGGAGTTAAAAAGTGTTTATTTAAGTGTTAAAAAGTATTTATTCAAGAGTTAAAAAGTATTTATTCAAGAGTTAAAAAGTATTTATTCAAGAGTTAAAAAGTGTTTATTTAAGTGTTAAAAAGTGTTTATTCAAGTGTTAAAAAGTGTTTATTCAAGAGTTAAAAAGTGTTTATTCAGGAGTTAAAAAGTGTTTATTTAAGTGTTAAAAAGTATTTATTCAAGAGTTAAAAAGTATTTATTCAAGAGTTAAAAAGTGTTTATTCAGGAGTTAAAAAGTGTTTATTCAGGAGTTAAAAAGTGTTTATTCAAGAGTTAAAAAGTGTTTATTCAAGAGTTAAAAAGTGTTTATTCAAGAGTTAAAAAGTGTTTATTCAAGAGTTAAAAAGTGTTTATTCAAGAGTTAAAAAGTGTTTATTTAAGTGTTAAAAAGTGTTTATTTAAGTGTTAAAAAGTGTTTATTCAAGAGTTAAAAAGTATTTATTCAAGAGTTAAAAAGTGTTTATTCAGGAGTTAAAAAGTGTTTATTCAGGAGTTAAAAAGTGTTTATTCAGGAGTTAAAAAGTGTTTATTCAAGAGTTAAAAAGTGTTTATTCAAGAGTTAAAAAGTGTTTATTCAAGAGTTAAAAAGTGTTTATTCAAGAGTTAAAAAGTGTTTATTCAAGAGTTAAAAAGTGTTTATTCAAGAGTTAAAAAGTGTTTATTCAAGAGTTAAAAAGTGTTTATTCAAGAGTTAAAAAGTGTTTATTCAAGAGTTAAAAAGTGTTTATTTAAGTGTTAAAAAGTGTTTATTTAAGTGTTAAAAAGTGTTTATTCAAGAGTTAAAAAGTGTTTATTCAGGAGTTAAAAAGTGTTTATTCAAGAGTTAAAAAGTGTTTATTCAAGAGTTAAAAAGTGTTTATTCAAGAGTTAAAAAGTGTTTATTCAAGAGTTAAAAAGTGTTTATTTAAGTGTTAAAAAGTGTTTATTCAGGAGTTAAAAAGTGTTTATTCAGGAGTTAAAAAGTGTTTATTCAAGAGTTAAAAAGTGTTTATTCAAGAGTTAAAAAGTGTTTATTCAAGAGTTAAAAAGTGTTTATTCAAGAGTTAAAAAGTGTTTATTCAGGAGTTAAAAAGTGTTTATTTAAGTGTTAAAAAGTATTTATTCAAGAGTTAAAAAGTATTTATTCAAGAGTTAAAAAGTGTTTATTCAGGAGTTAAAAAGTGTTTATTCAGGAGTTAAAAAGTGTTTATTCAAGAGTTAAAAAGTGTTTATTCAAGAGTTAAAAAGTGTTTATTCAAGAGTTAAAAAGTGTTTATTCAAGAGTTAAAAAGTGTTTATTCAAGAGTTAAAAAGTGTTTATTCAAGAGTTAAAAAGTGTTTATTTAAGTGTTAAAAAGTGTTTATTCAAGTGTTAAAAAGTGTTTATTCAGGAGTTAAAAAGTGTTTATTCAGGAGTTAAAAAGTGTTTATTTAAGTGTTAAAAAGTATTTATTCAAGAGTTAAAAAGTATTTATTCAAGAGTTAAAAAGTGTTTATTCAGGAGTTAAAAAGTGTTTATTCAGGAGTTAAAAAGTGTTTATTCAAGAGTTAAAAAGTGTTTATTCAAGAGTTAAAAAGTGTTTATTCAAGAGTTAAAAAGTGTTTATTCAAGAGTTAAAAAGTGTTTATTCAAGAGTTAAAAAGTGTTTATTCAAGAGTTAAAAAGTGTTTATTCAAGAGTTAAAAAGTGTTTATTTAAGTGTTAAAAAGTGTTTATTTAAGTGTTAAAAAGTGTTTATTCAAGAGTTAAAAAGTATTTATTCAAGAGTTAAAAAGTGTTTATTCAAGAGTTAAAAAGTGTTTATTCAGGAGTTAAAAAGTGTTTATTCAGGAGTTAAAAAGTGTTTATTCAAGAGTTAAAAAGTGTTTATTCAAGAGTTAAAAAGTGTTTATTCAAGAGTTAAAAAGTGTTTATTCAAGAGTTAAAAAGTGTTTATTCAAGAGTTAAAAAGTGTTTATTCAAGAGTTAAAAAGTGTTTATTCAAGAGTTAAAAAGTGTTTATTTAAGTGTTAAAAAGTGTTTATTTAAGTGTTAAAAAGTGTTTATTCAAGAGTTAAAAAGTGTTTATTCAGGAGTTAAAAAGTGTTTATTCAAGAGTTAAAAAGTGTTTATTCAAGAGTTAAAAAGTGTTTATTCAAGAGTTAAAAAGTGTTTATTCAAGAGTTAAAAAGTGTTTATTTAAGTGTTAAAAAGTGTTTATTCAGGAGTTAAAAAGTGTTTATTCAGGAGTTAAAAAGTGTTTATTCAAGAGTTAAAAAGTGTTTATTCAAGAGTTAAAAAGTGTTTATTCAAGAGTTAAAAAGTGTTTATTCAAGAGTTAAAAAGTGTTTATTCAAGAGTTAAAAAGTGTTTATTTAAGTGTTAAAAAGTGTTTATTCAAGAGTTAAAAAGTATTTATTCAAGAGTTAAAAAGTATTTATTCAAGAGTTAAAAAGTGTTTATTCAAGAGTTAAAAAGTGTTTATTCAAGAGTTAAAAAGTGTTTATTTAAGCTGCATTTAGAGCATAAGATATTTATTAAAAATACATTTTGTGCCTGATCATAAGTGAACAATCTAACGAGATTAAACATTTTAATCGACTGAAGTCACTAAATTTAATTGAATTAAAGCTGGAGGTTAACAGACTAAACCGGTTAAATATCCTGATAAAGGCCTGAAAACGCAGTCATGTGACCCTGGACCCTGACAGAACCGGGTCACCGGTTCATCGGGGGTTTGCCGGTTCTGTTCGGACCTCAGTTGAACCCAGTTTCTGTCCTCCTGCAGGAGCTCGTGTGGAAGCCGCTCCGCTGTCACCATCCGGCGGGTCCGGCCCGGCCGAGCCGGACGCCTCCTGGAGGTTCTGCACCTGCTCGGCCTGCGGAAAGTCCTTCTCCTCGCAGAGCAAGTTGAGGTCGCATCAGCTGGTCCACACCGGCGAGAAGCCGTTCCCCTGCGGCGTCTGCGGCCGCGCCTTCCGCCAGCGCCACAGCCTGCAGAGCCACGTGCACACGCACAGCGGCGAGCGGCCCTTCGAGTGCCTGCAGTGCGGAAAGCGTTTCTCCAAGCAGGCGCAGCTGAAGACGCACGCCATCGTACACACCGGGGAGAAGCCGTTCTGCTGCGACGTGTGCGGCCGCCGCTTCAACCTGCTGCAGAACCTGCACCGCCACGCCGTCACCCACACGGGCCAGAAGGTGTTCATCTGCGGCGTGTGCGGGAAGGGCTTCACGCGCGCCGTCACGCTGAAGACGCACCAGCTCATCCACACCGGGCAGAAGCCCTTCCAGTGCGAGCAGTGCCCCAAAACCTTCCGGCACGCCGTGAACCTGCGCAACCACCAGAGGATCCACAGCGGCGTGCGCCCGTTCAGCTGCGACCTCTGCGGGAAAACCTTCCGGCAGGCGGTGAACCTGAAGATCCACCGCCGGATCCACACCGGCGAGCGGCCCTTCAGCTGCCGGGAGTGCGGCAAGACGTTCAGCCAGCAGAGCAGCCTGATCTCCCACGGCCGCACGCACTCCTCCGAGAAGCCGTTCCACTGCGGCGCCTGCGACAAGAAGTTCAACAACGCCAACAGCCTCAAGCTGCACGTGCGCGTGCACACCGGAGAAAAGCCATACGCCTGCGAGGTCTGCGGCAAGAGCTTCAGCCAGGGCAGCCACCTGAGGACGCACAAGAGACACGTGCACGCCGGCGGCAAGCAGTACATCTGCGACAAGTGCGGCAAGAGATACGCCGACCAGCGCAACCTGAAGCTGCACAAATGCGGCTACGCCTGAGCCAGTCCGCCGCGGTCCGGCGCTACGGGTCAGCGCCGGGTGGGACCGACAGGAACCAATCAGAGCGCTGACATTCTGAGGGAGGCGGGGCCTCTGGCCGTCTGATCCTGAGCTCACAGTTTACCCACAGCTGGTCCTGCCCGCCGTGACATCATCCCGTTCAGAGCCTCTGATTGGTCTGAGCCTTCCTGTAAATGTGTTCTTTAATTTTATAGATGCAGTTTTTCATTTTTGTGAAATAAAATCTGTTGAAGGAGCACATCTGTCAGCTGTGACTTAAAGGCGCAGTGCGCTGTTCCCGACTTAAAGGCGCAGTGCGCTGTACCCGACTTAAAGGCGCAGTGCGCTGTACCCGACTTAAAGGCGCAGTGCGCTGTTCCCGACTTAAAGGCGCAGTGCGCTGTTCCCGACTTAAAGGCGCAGTGCGCTGTTCCCGACTTAAAGGCGCAGTGCGCTGTTCCCGACTTAAAGGCGCAGTGCGCTGTACCCAACTTAAAGGCGCAGTACGCTGTTCCCAACTTAAAGGCGCGGTGCGCTGTACCCGACTTAAAGGCGCAGTGCGCTGTTCCCGACTTAAAGGCGCGGTACGCTGTACCCGACTTAAAGGCACAGTGCGCTGTTCCCAACTTAAAGGCGCAGTACGCTGTTCCCAACTTAAAGGCGCAGTACGCTGTTCCCAACTTAAAGGCGCGGTGCGCTGTACCCGACTTAAAGGCGCGGTACGCTGTACCCGACTTAAAGGCGCGGTACGCTGTACCCGAGTTAAAGGCGCGGTACGCTGTTCCCGACTTAAAGGCGCAGTACGCTGTACCCGAGTTAAAGGCGCGGTGCGCTGTACCCGGCTTAAAGGCGCAGTGCGCTGTTCCCAGCTTAAAGGCGCAGTACGCTGTACCCGACTTAAAGGCGCAGTGCGCTGTTCCCAACTTAAAGGCGCAGTGCGCTGTACCCGACTTAAAGGCGCAGTGTCGTGTTCCCAACTTAAAGGCGCAGTACGCTGTTCCCAACTTAAAGGCGCAGTACGCTGTTCCCAACTTAAAGGCGCAGTACGCTGTACCCGACTTAAAGGCGCAGTGCGCTGTACCCGACTTAAAGGCGCAGTACGCTGTACCCTCCTTAAAGGCGCAGTGCGCTGTACTCGAATTAAAGGCGCGGTGCGCTGTACCCGACTTAAAGGCGCAGTACGTTGTACCCTCCTTAAAGGCGCGGTGCGCTGTACCCGAATTAAAGGCGCGGTGCGCTGTACCCGACTTAAAGGAGAGGTACGCTGTACCCGACTTAAAGGCGCGGTACGCTGTACCCGACTTAAAGGCGCGGTGCGCTGTACCCGACTTAAAGGAGAGGTACGCTGTTCCCGACTTAAAGGCGCAGTACGCTGTACCCGACTTAAAGGCGCAGTGCGCTGTACCCGACTTAAAGGCGCGGTGCGCTGTACCCGACTTAAAGGAGAGGTACGCTGTTCCCGACTTAAAGGCGCAGTACGCTGTACCCGACTTAAAGGCGCAGTGCGCTGTACCCGAGTTAAAGGCGCGGTGCGCTGTTCCCGACTTAAAGGTGCAGTACGCTGTACCCGACTTAAAGGCGCAGTGTGCTGTACCCGCCTTAAAGGCGCGGTACGCTGTTCCCGACTTAAAGGCGCGGTGCGCTGTACCCGACTTAAAGGCGCAGTGCGCTGTTCCCGACTTAAAGGCGCAGTGCGCTGTACCCGACTTAAAGGCGCAGTGTCGTGTTCCCGACTTAAAGGCGCAGTGCGCTGTTCCCGACATAAAGGCGCAGTGCGCTGTACCCGACTTAAAGGCGCAGTGCGCTGTACCCGACTTAAAGGCGCAGTGCGCTGTTCCCGACTTAAAGGCGCGGTGCGCTGTTCCCGACTTAAAGGCGCAGTACGCTGTACCCGACTTAAAGGCGCAGTGCGCTGTACCCGACTTAAAGGCGCAGTGTCGTGTTCCCGACTTAAAGGCGCAGTGCGCTGTTCCCGACATAAAGGCGCAGTGCGCTGTACCCGACTTAAAGGCGCAGTGCGCTGTACCCGACTTAAAGGCGCAGTGCGCTGTTCCCGACTTAAAGGCGCGGTGCGCTGTACCCGACTTAAAGGCGCGGTACGCTGTACCCGACTGAAAGGCGCAGTGCGCTGTTCCCGACTTAAAGGCGCAGTGCGCTGTTCCCGACTTAAAGGCGCAGTGCGCTGTACCCGACTGAAAGGCGCAGTGCGCTGTTCCCGACTTAAAGGCGCGGTACGCTGTACCCGACTTAAAGGCGCAGTGCGCTGTACCCGACTTAAAGCCGCAGTGCGCTGTTCCCGACTTAAAGGCGCAGTGCGCTGTTCCCGACTTAAAGGCGCAGTGCGCTGTACCCGACTTAAAGGCGCAGTGCGCTGTACCCGACTTAAAGGCGCAGTGCGCTGTTTTCAGGCCTGATGTTCAGTCATGTGATCTTTCAGTTTTTAACAGGATAAACAATATTCATTTATTATAAACATTATTGGTGAATAAATCCGCATCAGTTTTTATAATCTGTGAAGACATGAAACTGAATTTATTCTAAATTCATCTGATTTTATCATGAAGAAATGTTCATGACAAACATTTAAACCTGTAAAAGTTTAAATCACAAACAACAGTCTAATTTAGTCACAGTGAACATCTTCGGTCCGACCCAGAGTCGGTCCACATTTATCTTTCTTGGACAGGATCTGGAGGTGCAGCCGGGGGGGGGGGGGGGGGGGGGGGTCGCTTTGGGAATCTCAGGGTTACATCTGTGCTGTTTACAGATGAGATGTTTGGAAGGAGAAGCTGTCAGCTTACTGCTCCGTTCCAGCCCTCAGCTGTACTCAGACCAGGGGCCTCAAGTACAAAGACTTGTGGATTTCCTGCAGAAACCCGGCGCACCTCAAACCAAAATGCCCTCAAAGGCACAAAAATATCCGGATATACGAACGTGTGCGCACGCATGAACCCAAGCACATTTCCTTTGTACATCCCAATCAACGTGGAACTGAGCGCACGTGTCGGACTCCTCCCTGGCCACGCCCCTACTTAAATATGCAAATCATATGTAAATGAGTCCTGCACCTGTGGTTCCCCTCTCTGCACGATCAGAAAATAAAGAAAAAAGAATAAGGAAGACGGAAAAAAGAAGAACTTAACGGAAAGTGAGATGGAGGGGCTACTTTCTGAAGTGGAGGCGCAGAAATGTGCTCTTTGGCAGCTGTCCTACGATATAAGCAGCAAACATAAGGGGGGGGGCTTTAATGCTGTGGGGTCTGAGCAGCGCACACAAGCAGAGGTGAAGAAGAAGTGGTCCGATATTAAGGTGGATGTGAAGCGGAGACTGGCTGCCGAAGTGTGGCCAAAACAGGCGGGGGACAGGAGAAGAGGGGCCCACCCTGTTTGAACAGAGAGTCGCCAGAACTATGGGTTACACTGGGGGGGGGGGGCTCTGATTAAAGGTAAAACCTGTATTTGTGTAACTCACAATAAACGCATTCAGTAACGGAGCAGAAGCGCCGGGGGGGGGGGGCTGATTCACACTTTACTCACAGAGTTATTCACACAGAGACGATCAGAGGCCTGTTAGAAACATCTTTAGCTGGAACATTTAGATTTGAGGTTGAAACTTGTCTTTTCTCTAGAAGAACCTGAAATTATTGAATATTTCTTCTATTCATGTAGCGTCACGACCCAATTTTATTTTAGCAGAACTTCTAACTGACATGATCAATATCATCATGATTATGGGAAAATATCACATGTAAATAATATATTATATAATAATAATATATTTTAAAAGCGAACTCAAACCCTTTCATT
Organism: Leuresthes tenuis; assembly: GCF_036924035.1. Classification (NCBI taxonomy): domain Eukaryota; kingdom Metazoa; phylum Chordata; class Actinopteri; order Atheriniformes; family Atherinopsidae; genus Leuresthes; species Leuresthes tenuis. Next base: position 358,497 of record NW_027325374.1, read on the forward strand.
CCTCTCTATCTGCAATAGAAAAACTTTGCAGTAACAAGTTTTAATGCCTTAACTGAAAGATTGTCTCATTGCAAAAGAGGAACCGCCTGCATTAATGATTTATTATGGATTTATTTACGTCATAATATTATATATTTATCTTTTTTTATGTCCAATTAGTTCACTGAGATGTTGGTCTTGTTGTTCTAGTTTATTTGATTTTATTTGCCTTGTACAAATATAGACATATTTTTTAATTTTTTGTAAAAATGCAAAGTGGAGATTCTCAATTGAATTTGTAATTATGTATTATTCAATAAAAATTAAAAAAAGTTAACCTAACATGCATGTTTCTGGACTGTGGGGGGATGCTGGAGAACCCGGACAGAACCTGGACAGAAGAACCATCTGAGATCAGAACCTGGACAGAAGAACCACCTGAGATCAGAACCTGGACAGAAAGAACCACCTGAGATCAGAACCTGGACAGAAAGACCATCTGAGATCAGAACCTGGACAGAAAGACCATCTGAGATCAGAACCTGGACAGAAAGAACCATCTGAGAGAAAAGCTGGAACTGAGAGCCGAAATAATCAGAACCGTGATTTTACCAGTAAGAAAGTTTCTGATCTCTGTGGGTTAAACAGAGCTCTGTTCTGTCACCTGGCCTCAGTCCTGGATCTCCACTTCATGTCTTCAGGAAAGTTCTGACCCGCTCGGCCGAACCATGAACATTTTCTCCGGGTCCCTGCTGTCCTCCCACCGCTGGGGGCGCTGTTGTTTCCACACAGTCGGGCTCGGGTTGAGTGTTTCCGGGTCTCGGTGTAAACCCAGTTGGTCAACACGCGTGCAGCGTTAACTCATCTTTCACACGCACACTCTTCATCTCAACACCCAGAACCAGTGATCGGCTTCTGTCTGCCACCATGGGTCCGGTGAGTGGAATCGTTAAATCACCGTTTTTTAGAAGGCAGTCTGGTCCGATCCTCATGCTCTGTGAACGAGCTGCAGTCAAAACAGACGCTTCTCTGCTCTGCCACCAGACTCCATAGTGAAAACTGTGAATTTAAGATATAAAGAAAGGAGAGAAAACAGTCCCAGTTAAATTGAGGTTTTTCATAATGGAGTCTGGTTTTTCAGCCCGATGGTCTCGTTTCTCAATCCTACTTCTTTCTGTACAGCCTTGAACCAGACTACTACAAACTTCACGTTTGCTTTAAATGTGTTAGTATGTGAATAAATAGCTGCAGTGAGTCACAGTTGGATTAGTTGGAGTCTGGTATGTCGGAGCTCCATGTTTATTCTTCTGTACCAGACTCCACAGAGAATCCTCTGAATTTAAAGGAGACCTGATCTGTTGGTCATGTTTGTGTTGGATTGTTGAACTGAAACCAGTTTCACTCCATCAGTTTTTACTTTGAGAATCAAACAGAATAAAGTCTTTAATCACAGACGGATCCGTTTTCAGCACCTTCACACATCTTTAACAGTAGTCCTAAAATCCACTCCAACCTTTGTTGATCAGAAACACCTTGATTACTGTTTCCTGTGTTCTGTTTGCGGCGTGGCGGCGGCCTCCTTCCTCCCTGTAGCCTCGCTCAAAGAAACGGCGTCCAACCTTCCGCCGCCTGCTGAAGACAAGCGGCGTGAAGCTGGAGAACAAGCTGAAGAACCGGCAGCTGAATCAGCAGAACGCCGCCAAAAAGCAGCGCAAAGAGCACAAGAGGCTGCGGCAAGCGGTGAAAGGTGTGGCCCTCCAGGAGCCCCGCCCCCTGGAGACATACAGGAGGAGACCAGGTTAGAGACCCTCCAGTCACATGATCAATCAGACTCAGAGCGAGACCTGAAGCGCGTTCTGACCAACAGGGGAGGAGGAAGAGGAGGAGTTCCTGGAGAGCCTGCCGGTGGACATGATGGAGGAAGGCGACCTGCAGCAGATGACTGCCATGGCCCGACAAGCCTCCTTCATCACCAGAGACCTGTCGTCATGGTAACGCACACGCACATACCCTCACAAAGCATTCCGGCGTCTGAGCCGGCGATGACTCAGCGGCGTTTGTTTGGCACGTCCCAGCGGGCCGGTGCACGGGGCGAGGAAGAGGAGCGCAGACCTGGTCCGAAGCTACGAGAAGGTTCCGAGGAAGATGGCGAGGGCGGAGGAGGTGGAGGTCATCCACCTGCTGCCCATCAAAGACGAGCGTGGCGTGATCCCGCAGAGCGTGCAGAGAGGTATTCCACGACACCGATCAGCTGATCGATCCGATCACTGTGGAGACGTCACGTCTGCTCGTTTGTTTCAGTCATTAAGAACCAGCCGGAGGAGGAGGAGGAGGAGGAGGAAGGTGCTGCAGACGGGCCAAACGGGGAGGAGAACGGTACGTGGTCTGGGCTGGGTCTGGGCTGGTTCTGGGGCTGGGGCCGGGTCTGGGTCTGGGTCTGGATCTGGGTCTGGATCTGGGTCTGGGTCTGGGTCTGGGTCTGGATCAGGGTCTGGGTCTGGGTCTGGGTCTGGGTCTGGTCTGGGTCTGGGCTGGGTCTGGGTCTGGGTCTGGGTCTGGGTCTGGGTCTGGGTCTGGGTCTGGATCAGGGTCTGGGTCTGGGTCTGGGTCTGGGTCTGGTCTGGGTCTGGTCTGGGTCCGGGTCTGGGTCTGGGTCTGGGTCTGGGTCTGGGTCTGGGTCTGGGTCTGGTCTGGGTCCGGGTCTGGGTCTGGGTCTGGGTCTGGGTCTGGGTCTGGGTCTGGGTCTGGATCAGGGTCTGGGTCTGGGTCTGGGTCTGGGTCTGGGTCTGGGGCCGGGTCCGGGTCTGGGTCCGGGTCTGGGTCTGGGTCTGGATCTGGGTCTGGATCTGGGTCTGGGTCTGGATCTGGGTCTGGTCTGGTTCCGGGTCTGGGTCTGGGTCTGGATCTGGATAAGGTTCTGGGTCCGGGTCTGGGTCTGGGTCTGGGTCTGGATCTGGGTCTGGATCAGGGTCTGGGTCTGGGTCTGGGTCTGGATCTGGGTCTGGGTCTGGGTCTGGATCAGGGTCTGGTTCCGGGTCTGAATCTGGGTCTGGTCTGGTCTGGGTCTGGGTCTGGGTCTGGGTCTGGTCTGGTTCCGGGTCCGGGTCGGGTCTGGGTCTGGGTCTGGGTCTGGGTCTGGGTCTGGGATGTATGAAGCATCTGATTCTCTGAACTCAACATGTTTCCTGTTCAGCTTCATTTAATCTGGTAACAAACATCATTTCTACACCTCAGACCTGCAGCATCCCATAAATGTAATTTATTTCTACAACAATCCATTTCGGTACCAAAGTGCTTTACATCAGATAATAAATAAAGAAAAGAATAAGTACAAAACAATAAAATAACAGTAAACGCAATAAAATAAAATACAGATAATAAGATAATATAAGAGTCACCATACTGCTGGGTATTAAAAGCCATCTGAAATAAATATGTTTTTAGCCCAGATTTAAAGAGGCCCAGGTCAGAAATAAGACGCATCTCGTCATAAAGTCAGTGAACCTTTTCCCACTTTGTGTCCTTCTGCCAACACTTAAAGCCGCTCTGACTCTGAGGAAACAGGTGATGCAGAGTTCCAGCTGTTATTTTGTCCCATTCCTCCTGAAACACCTTAAGACTGTGGTAGATGAGATGAAACATGTCCTGACATGGCTGCCGTGTCTCCTCCCGTGCAGAGGGGGCAGCACTGAGCTCGGCGGCGCTGACGCCGGCACAGAGAGAGCGGCTCAGACTTCAGAAGTTAAACCAGAGGAAGCAGACCATCGCCAGCCTGGGATCAGCAATCATCTCAGACCCCTTCAGTAATGTAAGGATCCGACTCGGATCAGACTCTGTGGCGTGGGAACAGGTGTGTAACGCCATGTGATGTGCGGCAGATGAAGCGCCTGAAGGAGCTGCGGGGGATGCTGATGGAGGCTGACCCCAGCGTGGCGGTGTCTGTCAGGAAGCTTGTGATGGTTTCTCTCATGGAGATCTTTAAAGACATCGCCCCCACGTACAGAATCCGGCCGCTGACCGCAGCAGAAAAGACCGCCAAGGTACCCGTGATCCTCACCTGTCCTGGTTGGGTTTGTGTGGCGTTCAGACGGCGGTGACTGACCGGGTGTCGGGTCGCGTTCTGTGTTGCAGGTGAAGAAGGAGACCCAGCAGCTCCGGGAGTTTGAGGAAGGTTTGGTGAGTCAGTTCAAGTTCTACCTGGAGGACCTGGAGCAGACCATCAAAGGTACGCCGCGCCGCCGCCGCCGCCGCCACCGCCGCACACACTCACTCACACTCACACGGCTCCCATTCTTTTTCAGACTGGAAGCAGAAGAAGAGGAAGCGCAGTCAAGCAGTCGGCTTCCAGTCGTACCGCGGCCTGGCCGAGGTGGCCGTGCGCTGCCTGTGTGAGCTGCTGCTCGCCATGCCGCACTTCAACTTCCACAACAACATCATCGTCATCCTGGCGCCGCTGATGAACGACGCCGCCAAGAAGGTGCGTTCAGGGGTCCGGCGTTCAGGTGTCCGTTACAGGTGTCAGACGTGTGCTGCGTTCAGGTGTCAGACGTGTGCTGCGTTCAGGTGTCCGTTACAGGTGTCAGACGTGTGCTGCGTTCAGGTGTCAGACGTGTGCTGCGTTCAGGTGTCAGACGTGTGCTGCGTTCAGGTGTCAGACGTGTGCTGCGTTCAGGTGTCAGACAGGTGCTGCGTTCAGGTGTCCGTTACAGGTGTCAGACGTGTGCTGCGTTCAGGTGTCAGACGTGTGCTGCGTTCAGGTGTCAGACGTGTGCTGCGTTCAGGTGTCAGACGTGTGCTGCGTTCAGGTGTCAGACAGGTGCTGCGTTCAGGTGTCCGTTACAGGTGTCAGACGTGTGCTGCGTTCAGGTGTCAGACGTGTGCTGCGTTCAGGTGTCAGACGTGTGCTGCGTTCAGGTGTCCGTTACAGGTGTCAGACGTGTGCTGCGTTCAGGTGTCAGACGTGTGCTGCGTTCAGGTGTCAGACGTGTGCTGCGTTCAGGTGTCAGACGTGTGCTGCGTTCAGGTGTCCGTTACAGGTGTCAGACGTGTGCTGCGTTCAGGTGTCAGACGTGTGCTGCGTTCAGGTGTCAGACGTGTGCTGCGTTCAGGTGTCAGACGTGTGCTGCGTTCAGGTGACAGACGTGTGCTGCGTTCAGGTGACAGACGTGTGCTGCGTTCAGGTGTCAGACGTGTGCTGCGTTCAGGTGTCAGACGTGTGTTGCGTTCAGGTGTCAGACGTGTGCTGCGTTCAGGTGACAGACGTGTGCTGCGTTCAGGTGTCTGTTACACTTGATAGGTATGTGACGCGTTCAGTGTCTTTTTCAGGTGTCAGACATGTGCTGCGATGCGTTCAAGAAGCTCTTCCTGCAGGACAAAGTGGGCGGGGCTTCTCTGGCCGCTGTGCGGGTCATTTCTGGCCTTGTGAAGAGCCTGAACTACAACGTCAGACCTGAGGTAAGGATTCAAACGCTCTTGAACCTTCCAGTCGTCAATGATTCTGGACTTCTGAAACCTTCCTCTTCCTCAGGCGCTGAGAACTCTGCTCAGTCTGAGGATCAAAGAGGTGGAAATGAAGAAGGACCTGGAGACCACGGCACCAAAGAAGAAGTTCATGACAAACAAAGAGAAGAAGAAGAACCTGTCCAGGATGCAGAGGAAGGTAAGCGTACAGCGACTCTGAAAACATCGTTCTGAACATCAGCAGAAAGGATCCTGAGCAGGTTCCCCAGTCCCCGGCCGCCCGTTACACCGTGACCTCACCAACAGTGCTCAGCCAATCACAGGGAGGCCGGGCTCCTCCCCTCCCTCCACCCGGGGTTAGTGTGGGAGTGTCGCCCTACCAGGCCTCAGAGGTGGAGCCGTTTAACTTCTGTATCAGTCGGAGTCTTTGGTTTTTTACCACCCCACACAGCCCCACACCGCCCCACACAGCCCCACACAGCCCCACACCGCCCCACACAGCCCCACACAGCCCCACACAGCCCCACACAGCCCCACACCGCCCCACACAGCCCCACACAGCCCTACACCGCCCCACACAGCCCCACACAGCCCCACACAGCCCCACACCGCCCTACACAGCCCCACACAGCCCCACACAGCCCCACACAGCCCCACACCGCCCTACACAGCCCTACACAGCCCCACACAGCCCCACACAGCCCCACACAGCCCCACACAGCCCCACACCGCCCCACACAGCCCCACACAGCCCCACACAGCCCCACACAGCCCCACACCGCCCCACACAGCCCCACACAGCCCTACACCGCCCCACACAGCCCCACACAGCCCCACACAGCCCCACACCGCCCTACACAGCCCCACACAGCCCCACACAGCCCCACACAGCCCCACACAGCCCCACACAGCCCCACACCGCCCCACACAGCCCTACACAGCCCTACATAGCCCTACACCGCCCCACACAGCCCCACACAGCCCCACACAGCCCCACACAGCCCCACACAGCCCCACACAGCCCCACACAGCCCCACACCGCCCTACACAGCCCTACATAGCCCTACACAGCCCTACACAGCCCCACACAGCCCCACACAGCCCCACACAGCCCCACACAGCCCCACACCGCCCTACACAGCCCTACACAGCCCTACATAGCCCTACACAGCCCCACACAGCCCCACACAGCCCCACACAGCCCCACACAGCCCCACACAGCCCCACACCGCCCTACACAGCCCCACACAGCCCTACACAGCCCTACACAGCCCCACACAGCCCTACACAGCCCTACACAGCCCCACACAGCCCCACACAGCCCCACACAGCCCCACACAGCCCCACACAGCCCCACACAGCCCCACACAGCCCCACACCGCCCTACACAGCCCTACATAGCCCTACACAGCCCCACACAGCCCCACACAGCCCCACACAGCCCCACACCGCCCCACACAGCCCTACACAGCCCCACACCGCCCTACACAGCCCCACACAGCCCTACACAGCCCTACACAGCCCCACATAGCCCTACACAGCCCTACACAGCCCCACACAGCCCCACACAGCCCCACACAGCCCCACACAGCCCTACACAGCCCCACACCGCCCTACACAGCCCCACACAGCCCTACACAGCCCTACACAGCCCCACACAGCCCCACACAGCCCCACACCGCCCCACACAGCCCCACACAGCCCCACACCGCCCTACACAGCCCTACACAGCCCCACACAGCCCCACACAGCCCCACACAGCCCCACACAGCCCTACACAGCCCCACACAGCCCCACACCGCCCTACACAGCCCCACACAGCCCCACACAGCCCCACACAGCCCCACACCGCCCCACACAGCCCCACACAGCCCTACACAGCCCCACACAGCCCTACACAGCCCCACACAGCCCTACACAGCCCTACACAGCCCCACACAGCCCTACACAGCCCTACACAGCCCCACACAGCCCCACACAGCCCCACACAGCCCCACACCGCCCTACACAGCCCCACACCGCCCTACACAGCCCCACACAGCCCCACACAGCCCTACACAGCCCTACACAGCCCCACACAGCCCCACACCGCCCTACACAGCCCTACACAGCCCCACACAGCCCCACACAGCCCCACACAGCCCCACACAGCCCCACACAGCCCCACACAGCCCCACACAGCCCCACACAGCCCCACACAGCCCCACACAGCCCTACACAGCCCCACACAGCCCCACACAGCCCCACACAGCCCCACACAGCCCCACACAGCCCCACACCGCCCCACACAGCCCCACACAGCCCTACACAGCCCTACACAGCCCTACACAGCCCTACACCGCCCCACACAGCCCTACACAGCCCTACACAGCCCCACACAGCCCTACACAGCCCTACACAGCCCTACACCGCCCCTACACCGCCCCTACACCGCCCTACACAGCCCCACACAGTTCTCAGTCTGAGCTCAGCTTCATCAGTGTGAAACACACAGTTCATCCAGCAGTGAGCAAACCAAAGTGTGTGTGTGTGTGTGTGTGTGTGTGTGTGTGTGTGTGTGTGCGCGTGTGTGTGTGTGTGTGTGTGTGTGTGTGCGCGTGTGTGTGTGTGTGTGTGTGCGTGTGCAGTGGAAGAAGGCGGAGGAGAAGCTGGAGAAGGAACTGCTGGAGGCTGAAGCTTCAGAGAGCAAAGAGAAGAAGACTCAACTGGTGAGGGGAAAGTTCAGGAACTGGAATTAACTGGAAAGATGGGAGTCAGGAAGCTGAACTCTTCTTCTTCTTCTTCTTCCTCTTCCTCAGCACACAGAGACCCTCAACATCGTCTTCCTCGTCTACTTCAGGATTCTGAAGAAAGCTCAGAAATCAGTTCTGCTTCCCGCGGTTCTGGAGGGGCTGGCCAAGTACGACCCACACACAATCACACACACACACACACACACACACACACAGTCGCACGCACGCACACACACACACAATCACACAATCACACGCACACACACACAATCACACACACACACACAATCACACACACACACAGTCACGTGTTGTTAATCTGACTGTGATGTCATTTCCTGTCAGTTTTGCTCACCTGATCAACCTCGAGTTCTTTGATGACCTACTTAACGTGCTGCAGAACCTCATCCAATCAGGAGTGAGTATTTAGCTTGACCCCGCCCCCTTTACAGCCCTCTGTTAATTCAGCAACTTTGTTGATGATCGATTGATCTCTGCAGGATCTGACCAATCGGGAGAGACTCCACTGCATCCAGACCGTCTTCACCATCCTGTCAGGACAAGGTGTGTGTGTGTGTGTGTGTGTGTGAGGTGATATATTTTATCTGAATTATCCCTGAATTAATGTCTTCATGTTCAAAATGTTCCAGTAAACTGATGAATTAAATAAAACGCCGGATCAGTGACTCTGTTAGCTCATGTAGCTAACAGGAAGTGTTTGGCCGTTAGCTCATGCAGCTAACAGGAAGTGTTTGGCCGTTAGCTCATGCAGCTAACAGGAAGTGTTTGGCCGTTAGCTCATGCAGCTAACAGGAAGTGTTTGGCCGTTAGCTCATGCAGCTAACAGGAAAAGTTTGGCCGTTAGCTCAGGCAGCTAACAGGAAGTGTTTGGCCGTTAGCTCATGCAGCTAACAGGAAGTGTTTGGCCGTTAGCTCATGCAGCTAACAGGAAGTGTTTGGCCGTTAGCTACAGGAAGTGTTTATATGGAAGATGTCCATATAAATATATTTAACTAGAGAAGATGTTTTCAGTCAGATCTTTGATGAAGATTCAGAGGGTGAGAATTTCTGTCGGAGAGGGCGGGGCTTTAAACGGGTCGACCAGGTGGTGACGGGGAAAAGGTGGAGGTAGATGGGGCACGGAGGGGTCTGAATGGAAACCAGTAGCAGTAATGAGGACTGGGTTTCTCTGAATACTGATGAAGTGAACCGGGGGCATCAGACACTTTGATGCATTTACAGTTTTACTTTATCTCTGAGCATTTTTAAGCTGTAGCCCTTTGAATTCTGGTTGTTTAAGGTTAAAAAGCAGGTGATGAAACAGACTGGATCAGCTGACTGTGCTGTGTATGTTGTCATAGAAACAGACCTGTCTACAGGACGGCTGTAACAGCGGGACAGAGATCAGACTGTGTCCATGTTTCAGTCAGTGCTGGAGCTGAGGCAGCCATCTTAAAACATGTTACCCTGGAGTTGTGAATGGTGTCATTTCCTGTCTGTCAGCCTGTGTGGATCAATAAAGGTTGTTTCTGTGTTTCAGGTGATGCCCTGAACATCGACCCTCTGAACTTCTACTCTCAGCTGTACAAGATGCTGCCACAGCTGCACGCAGGTCCGCTCACACTCACACAATCAAACATGGCTTCCTGCTGACATCACATATCACATGACTCTGTTAATGCCCTGCTGTGTCTCTCAGGAGCACACAATGATGACATCATCATTGTGCTGCGGTGCCTAGATGCTATGCTAACTCGCCGCAGGAAACAAGTGACCCTGCAGAGGGCGATGGCTTTTGTCAAGCGACTGAGCATGCTCAGTCTGCACGTTCTGCCCAGTGCCAGCGTGGGGATCCTCGCCGCCAACAGAGCCACGATACATGTGAGTGTCTGGGTTAATATTTTAATTACAACAAATGATGTCCAGACCACAGCTGACCTTTGTGTCCCAGGTTTTTGTACTTATTGTGTGTGTGTGTGTGTGTGTGTGTGTGTGTGTGTGTGTGTCTCTGTGTGTGTGTGTGTGTGTGTGTGTGTGTGTGTGTGTGTGTTAGGCCTTCCCGAGGTGTGACTTCCTGCTCGATAACGAGATTCAAGGCAGCGGCTTTTACCTGCCAGAGCTGGACGAACCTGAACACTGCAACGCTCAGAACACTGCACTGTGGGAGCTGCACACACTGCAGGTACACACACACACTGCAGGTACACACACACACTGCAGGTACACACACACGCTGCAGGTCCTCTGAGTGTGTGTTAATCTGTGAGGTCCTCTGTGTGTGTTACAGAGACATTACCATCCCATCGTGCGGCGGTTTGCAGCCCACCTCCGTCAGGGAGCTCCCAGCGACGGCTCAGCAGCGCTCAGTGTGGAGCTGAGCCGCAGGTACCAAACTGCACCTTCTTAAAGGAACGGCACACTGCACCTTCTTAAAGGAACGGCACGCTGCTCCTTCTTAAAGGAACGGCACGCTGCACCTTCTTAAAGGAACGGCACGCTGCTCCTTCTTAAAGGAACGGCACGCTGCACCTTCTTAAAGGAACGGCACGCTGCACTTTCTTAAAGGAACGGCACGCTGCACTTTCTTAAAGGAACGGCACGCTGCACTTTCTTAAAGGAACGGCACGCTGCACCTTCTTAAAGGAACGGCATGCTGCACCTTCTTAAAGGAACGGCACGCTGCGCCTTCTTAAAGGAACGGCACGCTGCACCTTCTTAAAGGAACGGCACGCTGCACCTTCTTAAAGGAACGGCACGCTGCACCTTCTTAAAGGAACGGCACGCTGCACCTTCTTAAAGGAACGGCACGCTGCTCCTTCTTAAAGGAACGGCACGCTGCACCTTCTTAAAGGAACGGCACGCTGCACTTTCTTAAAGGAACGGCACGCTGCACTTTCTTAAAGGAACGGCACGCTGCACTTTCTTAAAGGAACGGCACGCTGCACCTTCTTAAAGAAGGAACGGCACGCTGCACCTTCTTAAAGGAACGGCACGCTGCACCTTCTTAAAGGAACGGCACGCTGCACCTTCTTAAAGGAACGGCACGCTGCACCTTCTTAAAGGAACGGCACGCTGCACCTTCTTAAAGGAACGGCACGCTGCACCTTCTTAAAGGAACAGCACGCTGCACCTTCTTAAAGGAACGGCACGCTGCACCTTCTTAAAGGAACGGCACGCTGCACCTTCTTAAAGGAACAGCACGCTGCACCTTCTTAAAGGAACGGCACGCTGCACCTTCCTAAAGGAACGGCACGCTGCACCTTCCTAAAGGAACGGCACGCTGCACCTTCTTAAAGGAACGGCACGCTGCACCTTTTTAAAGGAACGGCACGCTGCACCTTCTTAAAGGAACAGCACGCTGCACCTTCTTAAAGGAACGGCACGCTGCACCTTCTTAAAGGAACGGCACGCTGCTCCTTCTTAAAGGAACAGCACGCTGCACCTTCTTAAAGGAACGGCACACTGCACCTTCTTAAAGGAACGGCACGCTGCACCTTCTTAAAGGAACAGCACACTGCACCTTCTTAAAGGAACGGCACGCTGCACCTTCTTAAAGGAACAGCACGCTGCACCTTCTTAAAGGAACGGCACGCTGCACCTTCTTAAAGGAACAGCACGCTGCACCTTCTTAAAGGAACAGCACACTGCACTGCACCTTCTTAAAGGAACGGCACGCTGCACCTTCTTAAAGGAACGGCACGCTGCACCTTCTTAAAGGAACAGCACACTGCACTGCACCTTCTTAAAGGAACGGCACACTGCACCTTCTTAAAGGAACAGCACGCTGCACCTTCTTAAAGGAACGGCACGCTGCACCTTCTTAAAGGAACAGCACACTGCACTGCACCTTCTTAAAGGAACAGCACGCTGCACCTTCTTAAAGGAACAGCACACTGCACTGCACCTTCTTAAAGGAACGGCACGCTGCACCTTCTTAAAGGAACGGCACGCTGCACCTTCTTAAAGGAACGGCACGCTGCACCTTCTTAAAGGAACGGCACGCTGCGCCTTCTTAAAGGAACGGCACGCTGCGCCTTCTTAAAGGAACGGCACGCTGCGCCTTCTTAAAGGAACGGCACGCTGCGCCTTCCTAAAGGAACGGCACGCTGCACCTTCTTAAAGGAACGGCACGCTGCGCCTTCTTAAAGGAACGGCACGCTGCGCCTTCTTAAAGGAACGGCACGCTGCGCCTTCTTAAAGGAACGGCACGCTGCACCTTCCTAAAGGAACGGCACGCTGCGCCTTCTTAAAGGAACGGCACGCTGCACCTTCCTAAAGGAACGGCACGCTGCACCTTCCTAAAGGAACGGCACGCTGCACCTTCTTAAAGGAACGGCACGCTGCACCTTCCTAAAGGAACGGCACGCTGCACCTTCCTAAAGGAACGGCACGCTGCACCTTCTTAAAGGAACGGCACGCTGCACCTTCCTAAAGGAACGGCACGCTGCACCTTCCTAAAGGAACGGCACGCTGCACCTTCTTAAAGGAACGGCACGCTGCACCTTCCTAAAGGAACGGCACGCTGCACCTTCTTAAAGGAACGGCACGCTGCACCTTCTTAAAGGAACGGCACGCTGCGCCTTCTTAAAGGAACGGCACGCTGCACCTTCCTAAAGGAACGGCACGCTGCACCTTCTTAAAGGAACGGCACGCTGCACCTTCTTAAAGGAACGGCACGCTGCGCCTTCTTAAAGGAACGGCACGCTGCGCCTTCTTAAAGGAACGGCACGCTGCACCTTCCTAAAGGAACGGCACGCTGCGCCTTCTTAAAGGAACGGCACGCTGCACCTTCCTAAAGGAACGGCACGCTGCACCTTCCTAAAGGAACGGCACGCTGCACCTTCTTAAAGGAACGGCACGCTGCACCTTCCTAAAGGAACGGCACGCTGCACCTTCCTAAAGGAACGGCACGCTGCACCTTCCTAAAGGAACGGCACGCTGCACCTTCTTAAAGGAACGGCACGCTGCACCTTCCTAAAGGAACGGCACGCTGCACCTTCTTAAAGGAACGGCACGCTGCACCTTCTTAAAGGAACGGCACGCTGCACCTTCCTAAAGGAACGGCACGCTGCACCTTCCTAAAGGAACGGCACGCTGCACCTTCCTAAAGGAACGGCACGCTGCACCTTCCTAAAGGAACGGCACGCTGCACCTTCTTAAAGGAACGGCACGCTGCACCTTCTTAAAGGAACGGCACGCTGCACCTTCCTAAAGGAACGGCACGCTGCACCTTCCTAAAGGAACGGCACGCTGCTCCTTCTTAAAGGAACGGCACGCTGCACCTTCCTAAAGGAACGGCACGCTGCTCCTTCTTAAAGGAACAGCACGCTGCTCCTTCTTAAAGGAACAGCACGCTGCACCTTCTTAAAGGAACGGCACGCTGCACCTTCTTAAAGGAACGGCACGCTGCACCTTCTTAAAGGAACGGCACGCTGCACCTTCCTAAAGGAACGGCACGCTGCACCTTCCTAAAGGAACGGCACGCTGCACCTTCCTAAAGGAACGGCACGCTGCACCTTCCTAAAGGAACGGCACGCTGCACCTTCCTAAAGGAACGGCACGCTGCACCTTCCTAAAGGAACGGCACGCTGCACCTTCCTAAAGGAACGGCACGCTGCTCCTTCTTAAAGGAACGGCACGCTGCTCCTTCTTAAAGGAACGGCACGCTGCTCCTTCTTAAAGGAACGGCACGCTGCACCTTCTTAAAGGAACGGCACGCTGCACCTTCTTAAAGGAACGGCACGCTGCACCTTCTTAAAGGAACAGCACACTGCACCTTCTTAAAGAAGGAACGGCACGCTGCACCTTCTTAAAGAAGGAACGGCACGCTGCACCTTCTTAAAGAAGGAACGGCACGCTGCACCTTCTTAAAGAAGGAACGGCACGCTGCACCTTCTTAAAGGAACGGCACGCTGCAGCTTCCTAAAGGAACGGCACGCTGCACCTTCCTAAAGGAACGGCACGCTGCACCTTCCTAAAGGAACGGCACGCTGCACCTTCCTAAAGGAACGGCACGCTGCTCCTTCTTAAAGGAACGGCACGCTGCTCCTTCTTAAAGGAACGGCACGCTGCTCCTTCTTAAAGGAACGGCACGCTGCTCCTTCTTAAAGGAACGGCACGCTGCACCTTCTTAAAGGAACGGCACGCTGCAGCTTCTTAAAGGAACGGCACGCTGCTCCTTCTTAAAGGAACGGCACGCTGCACCTTCTTAAAGGAACGGCACGCTGCACCTTCTTAAAGGAACGGCACGCTGCACCTTCTTAAAGGAACGGCACGCTGCACCTTCTTAAAGGAACGGCACGCTGCTCCTTCTTAAAGGAACGGCACGCTGCACCTTCTTAAAGGAACGGCACGCTGCACCTTCTTAAAGGAACGGCACGCTGCACCTTCTTAAAGGAACGGCACGCTGCTCCTTCTTAAAGGAACGGCACGCTGCACCTTCTTAAAGGAACGGCACGCTGCACCTTCTTAAAGGAACGGCACGCTGCAGCTTCTTAAAGGAACGGCACGCTGCTCCTTCTTAAAGGAACGGCACGCTGCACCTTCTTAAAGGAACGGCACGCTGCTCCTTCTTAAAGGAACGGCACGCTGCTCCTTCTTAAAGGAACGGCACGCTGCACCTTCTTAAAGGAACGGCACGCTGCAGCTTCTTAAAGGAACGGCACGCTGCTCCTTCTTAAAGGAACGGCACGCTGCACCTTCTTAAAGGAACGGCACGCTGCACCTTCTTAAAGGAACGGCACGCTGCACCTTCTTAAAGGAACGGCACGCTGCACCTTCTTAAAGGAACGGCACGCTGCTCCTTCTTAAAGGAACGGCACGCTGCACCTTCTTAAAGGAACGGCACGCTGCACCTTCTTAAAGGAACGGCACGCTGCACCTTCTTAAAGGAACGGCACGCTGCACCTTCTTAAAGGAACGGCACGCTGCACCTTCTTAAAGGAACGGCACGCTGCAGCTTCTTAAAGGAACGGCACGCTGCTCCTTCTTAAAGGAACGGCACGCTGCACCTTCTTAAAGGAACAGCACACTGCACTCAGTGTGGTTATTGTGGGCTCGGGAGCGTTTGTTTGCAGTATCAGTGTGTTTGGAAGGGGAAGGTTGTTAGGTAAAACTCTGTTTTACTTGATTTGAATGATTTGAACCCTCATCTGTGCAGGTCACCACAGGAGCTGTTTGAAGACTATAGTGTCAAAAACATGACCTTTAACCCCCCAGTAGCACCGCCCAGTTCCAAGAAGAAGGTGAGAAAATGACATCACTCATGGCGTGTTGCATCAAGCCGGGGACGGTTTTATCTGAACAAGTCGTGTTTCTGTGTTGTTCAGGATCTCTTCGTGGTCGGAGCGGCGCTGCTGGACGCCGAGCTGCAGAGACGAGTCCAGAGTGTTCGGACCGCTGCTGATGATACACAACTGGACTTTAGTGCAGCCTGCGCACGCACCACAGCCCAGCACTGATGCACGCACACACATGCACACACATGCACACACACACACACACACACACACACGCACATGCACACACGCACACATGCACACACGCACACACACACACGCACATGCACACACGCACACACACACACACACTCTGCTGCTGCTTTCTTTGAGTCGAAAATCCAGGCGAAGCGTGTGAATGAGGAGGCTTTAGATGCTGCCCCGTGCCGTCAGGTCCTGTGACATCAGCCAATGAGGAGCAGAGCGCTGCTTCATCAGCCAATGAGGAGCAGAGCGCCGCTTCATCAGCCAATGAGGAGCAGAGCGCTGCTTCATCAGCCAATGAGGAGCAGAGCGCCGCTTCATCAGCCAATGAGGAGCAGAGCGCTGCTTCATCAGCCAATGAGGAGCAGAGCGCCGCTTCATCAGCCAATGAGGAGCAGAGCGCCGCTTCATCAGCCAATGAGGAGCAGAGCGCTGCTTCATCAGCCAATGAGGAGCAGAGCGCCGCTTCATCAGCCAATGAGGAGCAGAGCGCTGCTTCATCAGCCAATGAGGAGCAGAGCGCCGCTTCATCAGCCAATGAGGAGCAGAGCGCCGCTTCATCAGCCAATGAGGAGCAGAGCGCCGCTTCATCAGCCAATGAGGAGCAGAGCGCCGCTTCATCAGCCAATGAGGAGCAGAGCGCTGCTTCATCAGCCAATGAGGAGCAGAGCGCCGCTTCATCAGCCAATGAGGAGCAGAGCGCCGCTTCATCAGCCAATGAGGAGCAGAGCGCCGCTTCATCAGCCAATGAGGAGCAGAGCGCCGCTTCATCAGCCAATGAGGAGCAGAGCGCCGCTTCATCAGCCAATGAGGAGCAGAGCGCTGCTTCATCAGCCAATGAGGAGCAGAGCGCCGCTTCATCAGCCAATGAGGAGCAGAGCGCCGCTTCATCAGCCAATGAGGAGCAGAGCGCCGCTTCATCAGCCAATGAGGAGCAGAGCGCCGCTTCATCAGCCAATGAGGAGCAGAGCGCTGCTTCATCAGCCAATGAGGAGCAGAGCGCTCTCTGCACACTCACAGTCTCTCAGTGAAATGTTCGAGGGCGACTCTCTGAGCAGAAGACCGTGTGAATCTGTTATTTTCTCTTTTTTAAGAACTCTCTTGTAGTTGTTGTTGGTTGCCGGTGCAGATTGTGTTCATCTGTAACTAAATAAACTGTTTGCAGAGGCTCATTAAAGGCACAGTTCAACATATTTGGGATAGTTGTCTTTTTTTCTGGATTTGTTAGTATATTTAAAGTGTTTTTGTATCCGGTTCTCTTGACCAACACTGTCCCAAAAGAAGTTTCAGTGCAGTCTGTTGGGTTCCTGAGCTCGGCTACTTTCTGATTGGCTCTGTATGAATTTGATTGTATCCTTGAAGTGCCCTGAGATGTTGTTATTTAGCTCTTTATGAATAAAACTAAATTGAATTGAATCAGTAAGCAGGAAACTTCTAACTGTTAATCTCAACGGGGGCCTTTAACCGGGCTAACTGGAGCAGGGTCAGGGTAACCCTCAGCACCAAACACAGGGAGAAGTCTGTGGAAGTGATTTTCAGGCTCAGCAGCTGGTACTAATCTAATTTCCCTGTTTTTCATTTCTTCTCTTCACATTTAACACTTTCTTCTGAAGTTCTGCTTTTGTTTTTTTTCTGTGAACATCTTAGTGCTTTTTTAATTTGCTTTGTTGGGACTTTCTTTCATGCTTTTGCTCGGTAAAGTTTTAGGGTTAATCACAGAATCAGAGTGTTGAAAGTTCAGTTCTGAGTCTGAACATGCAAATCTGAAACCACGGGAGAATTGCTTGAAAATTAAGTGACACAAACAACAGGGTTTATTTATTCATTTTCCTTTTTTGTGTTTTTACAATGGGCGACAGTGAGCTGCAGCTACCCAGAAGCCCTCAGGGCGACACAGTGAGCTGCAGCTACCCAGAAACCCTCAGGGCGACAGTGAGCTGCAGCTACCCAGAAGCCCTCAGGGTGACAGTGAGCTGCAGCTACCCAGAAACCCTCAGGGTGACAGTGAGCTGCAGCTACCCAGAAACCCTCAGGGCGACAGTGAGCTGCAGCTACCCAGAAGCCCTCAGGGCGACACAGTGAGCTGCAGCTACCCAGAAGCCCTCAGGGCGACAGTGAGCTGCAGCTACCCAGAAGCCCTCAGGGCGACAGTGAGCTGCAGCTACCCAGAAGCCCTCAGGGCGACAGTGAGCTGCAGCTACCCAGAAACCCTCAGGGCGACACAGTGAGCTGCAGCTACCCAGAAGCCCTCAGGGCGGCAGTGAGCTGCAGCTACCCAGAAGCCCTCAGGGCGACACAGTGAGCTGCAGCTACCCAGAAACCCTCAGGGCGACAGTGAGCTGCAGCTACCCAGAAACCCTCAGGGCGACAGTGAGCTGCAGCTACCCAGAAGCCCTCAGGGCGACAGTGAGCTGCAGCTACCCAGAAGCCCTCAGGGCGACAGTGAGCTGCAGCTACCCAGAAACCCTCAGGGCGACAGTGAGCTGCAGCTACCCAGAAGCCCTCAGGGCGGCAGTGAGCTGCAGCTACCCAGAAACCCTCAGGGCGACAGTGAACTGCAGCTACCCAGAAACCCTCAGGGCGACAGTGAGCTGCAGCTACCCAGAAGCCCTCAGGGCGACAGTGAGCTGCAGCTACCCAGAAACCCTCAGGGCGACACAGCACAGGTTTTCATGTGGAAACCACCCCAGCAGTTATGTTTTTACAACATGCAGTAACACAAGAAACACAACCTGTGATTTATGTTCAGCTGTCTGCGCTGAATCAGAAACTTCTCATGTGATTAATGATACCATCCATTCAGAGAACCCTTTTACCCAAGTGAGAACATATGTGGTTTGGTGTTGGGTTCAGACACTTTGACATGTGGGGATCGAAGTTTTTTGGGCTTTTGTTTCCTAGATTAATGCACAATGTTTGGATATCACAAAAAGTTGGTGCTTTTTCTCTTTTACAGTGTTGCATTGCTGCCAGACACTGCAGCTGTGGCGTCAGTCTGCGAGTGTTCAGGCTCCTTCAGTCTGAACATTCATCAGTTAGACAACCTTCAATGAAAGCTCAAGGTTTGATGCACTTGTTTAATCTCAGTGTTTCGGGAATGTTCAGGTTCTCTCCTGAAATGATAAGGAATCTCTCTTGAATAACGAACTGAACATCATTTGCTGCTCCTGTGGCGGCACGCTTTAGCCTTCATGCAGTTACTGACTCAGACAGAGCTGTAAATCCAGGTTGTGGGATAAACGGCACAAATTATAAGAAGACCCATGCACCAAGTTGAGCTTTAGCACAGGTCCTCCTGAGGAATCACTGCAGCTGCAGACGCAGCTCGCAGAGCGCCGACAGACACTCCTCGTCTCCTCCTTCCAGAGCTTTCTCGTAAAACTCCACCGCCCTCCTCAGATCGCCGGCAGCTTTGGCCACAGCTCCCAGAATGCCGTAGGCTGCGGCGTCTCTGGGGTTCCTGCCAAGGCGGCGTTCTGCGATCTGCTTCAGTTTCTGTGGAAGAACATCGTAGTTTTACCTTTTCCTTTAGATGACTTTTCAGAGAAACTGACAGAAAAGCAGAAGCTGGCAGACCTTCTGACAGTGCCTCTTCTCAGATGTGTCGGCGCTGAACTCCAGAGCCTGTTGGACAACACAGGAGCAAGAACCGAATCAGAGGCTTCTTTGTGTTCAGCAGGCACCGATGGACTGGACCCACGTGCACGGCTCCAGGCTGAATGGGGACAGTAAACACGAGCTGCACACACACACCTTTTTGTAGTAGGCGATGGCGAGGTCTTTCTGAAAGGTGTGGTAGTGGCAGAACTCGGCGTAGCTGCGACAGATTACCTGCTGGACGCTCCAGAACTCCTCGTCCAACTTCTCCAGCACATCATCGAACAGCTGCTGCGCTCTGGAAACACAAAGGAGCTCACATCAGCTCCTTAAATGTGTCTGCAGACTGCTGAGTGAACAGTGACCCGCATCGATGACATCACGCCACAATGGTGTGTACAGAAGCAACCATGGCAACAGCAACCGGTGCTGCAGGACTGGAGGCGGTTACCACACCTTGGTCAACCTGTTTGGCACAGAAAAGTGCTCCGGGTTTTGTTTTGCCCGACCTACCCCAGGGAGACGATCCCCAGCAGGTGCTGCGAGGCTTCAGGCAGAGGTGGGTCCCCCCCCGGGGCGCCGGGGCGGTCCACAGGACCAGCGCGGGTCAGAATGACGTCAGAGTCGCCTTAGATGCGACCCGGCTGTCCAGACTGCGGTCGCATTAAAAATAATCCGGTTCAGAACCACGTTTAAAAGGTCAGGTTCAATGCGACTTGTTCACACTGTCAGAAGCAGTCGGATATGAGCCAAAAAATAATAAAAACCAGATTCAAGTGACCTGCGACCGCAGCCAAAGCCTCGGTTGGGTTGAAATGTAACGCGTTTTATCTCTCAGGGTTTCACAATCAGTCCGACTTTGCTTCTACTGCAGCCAGTTTTTACCCACAGGTTTACGAACAAGAACATAACGAGTCAGAGCAGAGCTTTAATATCTGATAACCATTGCCCCCCCCTCAGACCTCCACTCCCCACCCAATGAAGGCCACTGAGAGGATCATTCTCATCCACCACCCCCAGCCCCCCCCCCAGCCCCTGGTAAGAACTGCACCCCCTCTGGTTCACAGTGTGGAGGGTGCTGTCACCTACCTGCCCCCCCAGCTGCTGTCACCTACCTGCCCCCCAGCTGCTGTCACCTACCTGCCCCCCAGCTGCTGTCACCTACCTGCCCCTCCCAGCTGCTGTCACCTACCTGCCCCCCCCCCCAGCTGCTGTCACCTACCTGCCCCCCCCCTGTCACCTACCTTCCCCCCCAGCTGCTGTCACCTACCTGCCCCCCCCAGCTGCTGTCACCTACCTGCCCCCCCCCCCAGCTGATGTCACCTACCTGCCCCCCAGCTGCTGTCACCTACCTGCCCCCCCCAGCTGCTGTCACCTACCTGCCCCCCCCAGCTGCTGTCACCTACCTGCCCCCCCCAGCTGCTGACACCTACCTGCCCCCCCAGCTGCTGTCACCTACCTTCCCCCCCCAGCTGCTGTCACCTACCTGCCCCCCCCATTTACATATTTACATATTTACAGTGGTAAATGCGCCTCAAACCAGAACTTCCTAATGAAGGGGCAGAATTATTCTACAGGTACTTTGTAAATACCCCATGTAAATTTCTTCAGTGCAGGATAAATCTTTCACACCTGCCTCCGAGGCCCCACATGCTAACACATGCTAACACATGCTAACACATGCTAACACATGCTAACACATGCTAACACATGCTAACAAAGCTATGTGGGATTCCTCCTTCAGCCTAATGGCTCCCTTCACCTCGGGAGTCCAAACTATTCATTTAATTTATATCATAGTAACATTCATAGTCTGGTCTTCTGAAGAAGGCTGGATACTCTGAGAATTCGGGGGCCTTCACCCAACCTGGAGGTGCAGAGAAGCCTCCATCTTACCCATCAGGGAACATGGAAGCCCATCCCAGCTTGAGCTGGGGCTCCTCCCCCATCAGTGATGATCTAACTGCCAGCCCCTGGCTTTGACCGCTGCCCAGCCTACTTTATACCAGACCTTTTTAACGCCTCTTGCACATGGGGAGTCCACAGGAGGGTGGTCCTGTGTAGCTTGGAGCCAGACTCCATGGGCAAATACCCAACCACCAGGCCCTCACTCAGGAGGCTGGCTGGTCCTCACCTTGGAGATACTGAGGCCCCAGTAAACCTAACCTGGAGCCTGGCCAAGGTACCTTGATCATAAAAAACTACAAAGCAATCCACCTTAGGAGACCATAAAAGGGGCAAACTGTGCCGTACAACAAAGCTCCTGGAATCCCTCGGGGGCTCAAACCATCCACCACGATAAAGTGGAAGTTCACGGACCTACTCTGATAAATGGAATAGGGCTTTTAGTACTGTCCCACGCTTCAGGAACTTCTAGGAGGTGATAAGCATTTGACTTGCGCTAACTTACTTGTAGCATTCTACTTTATGTGATGCTGCTTTTAATTTCCGGACAGCTACAGTTTGTAACAAACCAACAACAGGAGCACCTCTCCAGGGCATTTTCCTCAGCATACTGCAGAGCCAGCACAGTCTTGGCGTGGGTCAAAGTGTTTTTCAGTCCGATGGCCTCTTCCAGGTGCTGGATGCTGAGAAGCCTCCAGTGTTGCAGCTCTGAAAGGAAAGAATCGGTTCCTCAGGGCGCATCTTTAGTCTTTCTGAAGTGTTGACAGTTGTAAAGGAGCTAGAAGTCTGTCTAAGTCAGTGGAATACATTTAAAACTGGACCGTACCTCTTTCTTTTTCCTGAGTTCTCTCAAGATACAAGTTTTTCTTCTTCCTGTTGTAGCACAGAGCTAACTGGTGGTGGATGAAAGCTGATTGGTTGTTCTCCAACACTTTCAGCAGCAGTTCAATGCTCTCATCCAGCTGATCCTGGAACAGGAAAAAAGCTCAGGGTCACCCATCAGAACCAGACTCACCCATCAGAACCAGACTCACCCATCAGAACCAGACTCACCCATCAGAACCAGACTCACTCATCAGATCAGAACCAGACTCACCCATCAGATGGACCAGACTCACCCATCAGAACCAGACTCACTCATCAGAACCAGACTCACTCATCAGAACCAGACTCACCCATCAGAACCAGACTCACTCATCAGAACCAGACTCACTCATCAGAACCAGAGTCACCCATCAGAACCAGACTCACCCATCAGAACCAGACTCACCCATCAGATCAGAACCAGACTCACCCATCAGAACCAGACTCACTCATCAGATGGACCAGACTCACCCATCAGAACCAGACTCACCCATCAGAACCAGACTCACTCATCAGAACCAGACTCACCCATCAGAACCAGACTCACTCATCAGATCAGAACCAGACTCACCCATCAGAACCAGACTCACTCATCAGATGGACCAGACTCACTCATCAGAACCAGACTCACCCATCAGAACCAGACTCACTCATCAGATGGACCAGACTCACTCATCAGAACCAGACTCACCCATCAGAACCAGACTCACTCATCAGAACCAGACTCACTCATCAGATGGACCAGACTCACTCATCAGATGGACCAGACTCACCCATCAGAACCAGACTCACTCGTCAGAACCAAGCAGGATAAGAAGCTGTATATATAGTTCTTTGTAACTTTCCATCTTTTCTTTAACCTTGTTTGCTCCTACCTTTTTGCGAAGGTATATGGCCACATATCGGAGGATTTGAGTGTCATCGGGTCCGATCTCCAGCGCTTTCTCCACCAGCCCATCAGCCTCTCTGTATTTTTGGTAGTAGAGCAGTTTCAGAGCCAGCATAGACATCAGGACGCCATCGTCAGGGCTGATTTCCAGGGCTCGACGAAGCTGTTTGATGGCCGGTGACTCTTCGTCGCACAGTTTCAAAACGTACTGCAGATCAGACCTCTGTTAGTTTGCTGAAGGTCACCAAACCCTGAATAAATCCTAATCAGAGATGTAAATCTAACAGTTTGGGAGGGTCAGGGCCTCAGGACACAGGTGCAGGGTCAGTTCACAGTAAAGAATGTTTTTTATGTAAACAGCAGGTGGAGGATCTCCAGGCAGAGCGAGCAAAGGGGCTGTGAAAATCCTCCATAACTATGGATGAGTGCAGCTGTGAAAGTTATCAAACCAAAGCCTCTCCTCTCCAGGAGGAAAACAAAGAGCTATTAAAGATAACAAAAGAAACTCCAACTGAGGCTTATAGAAAGAACCGAGGCACTATAAAACTTTAACAATTAACTTAAAACACTCCTTTAACGGAGGCACAACAAAATCCCTCCAAACAACGGAGGAACAGCAACAGGCTGTAGAACCTCCTGTTGCATAAACTGTGGCTGTGGAATAACAGAAGAAAAAGTAGCTCTGAAGCTCGACTTCAGGCTCATGGAAATGAAACCAGGTGGAAACAATCAGACAGGAGGAAGGGCAGCGTACCTGAAGCAAGAGGAAGCTAATATTTCAAAATAAAACAGGAAATGACATGAATCAAACCTAAATTGTGACAGATTTGCTGAAGGTCTCGTCTCAGCACCAAACCCTGAATAAATCCTAATCAGAGATGTAAATCTAACAGTTTGGTAGATTTGTTGCTGAATACAGTTTCAGTCTAATGGGAGGTTGGTGTGACGAAGCCTCGGTTCCTGGGCTGGACCTGGTTAGTGTGTATGAGGCAGCAGACTAAACACCGATCAAACAGGTCAACCTGCCAGAACAATCAGCTGATGGACAGTACCGGTTCTGTGCGATAGAGGGCGATAGCGTAGCCGCTGTTAAACTCGCAGTCATCAGGCTGCAGCTCCAAAGCTCTGCAGAAACACTCCATGGCTTTGGGGTAGTAGGACTTGGAGAACTTGAGAAAGGTCCAGGCCTTCTCTCCGTACACCTCTGGGTGGAGGACAGTGGAGGAATCAGCCGGATGCTTCAGCTGCAGAGGATCAGACACCAACAAGTCAAGTTTATCTATGTTGCACATTTAAAACAACAGAAGCTTAAAGGGCTGAACAGCCAATAATAATGTAATAAGAGGTTATAAATGTAAGAACAGTAAAGCACAGGAAAGGATGATCTGAGACAGAGAAAACCTGCAGCTTTATCAGCACTTTAGGACCTTCACCTCAAGGCTGTTTCTATCTTTTCGGGGTTCCTTACTTTCTCTTTGTGGACGTTTTGTAGCACTTGGTGGTAGTTGTATGTGTCTTTATGGCATTTATTATTCATTCGTTTATTTTTCTATGCCTTTTGTATGAAATTGTTCATCCCTTCATGTCGGGGTTCTGGTTTTGTTCCTGCTCGGGCAGTCATGTGATAAATCTTGTTTCACGGTAAAGGCATCGATGCTAAGCTAGGCTAGCTCCTCCACAGACTCACCAGGATGTCCTCGACTCTCTGGCAGTAGCTCTGTGACTGTGTGTGGTCTCCAGTGTGGTATTTCAGCCAGGCCAGGTCTCCGTAGGTCACGATGAGCCGCCGCTCGCTGTCCTCACCGTAACACTCCTTAATCTTCTGCTCCGATTGGTTGAGGAGTGACAGCGCCTCCTCTGGCTTATCCTGAAGACACCTGAGGACAGACGGGTGCTCAGGTTCTAAAGCTGTCTGAGCAGAACCACTGCTCCATGTAAAAGAAATGCTCATTAAGGCGTTGTGTACCTCACATAAGCCAGGAAGCTGTAGGAGTGGGCCACAGCGCCCGGCTGTCCCAGCTGCAGATCGATATCATGCTGCAGCTGCCTGCTGAGGTCGTCCAGCTCAAAGTCTTCCTTTTTCAGATCCCAGGTGAAGCGACTCTGCAGCTGCTGCAGCCTGCAGTGAAGATCCTCGTCTGTGTGGCTGCTGCTACAACAGAGAGTCGCTTCACTCACATCTGAACTGAACTACCATGAGACTTTCCTGTTTGTTCCTATTCGTTGGTCGTTTCTCCTTCAGGTATTGGGTTGGTGTTTTAATAAAAGCGACTGTTTCCTAACCTGTAAAGGGTCTAACTGTATTCTCAGTCACATGCTACCTCTCCTTCCTCTTGTTTGGCACTATAACTGCTGGTCGAGGGATTTCACATGTGCTGTGAGCTAATGACTGTAATCTATTGAGGACCAGTGTGTCTGAGGTTCTCTGCTCTGCTTTATTTATTTAGCAGCACAAACACTTGTAACTCTTCCTTTTAGTGAGCTCTGTGTGCAGGCCGGGCTTCACCCTCCGTTTCCATGGCGATAGGATGGATGTCAGTTAAGGCTGTGCCACATTTAGGGTCAGAATGACCTCTGGTGAGGTCAACAACAGAAGATGCTTGAGGAAATCAGATAGAGATTGGGTTTTGGTGCCATTTTCTGTGCTGTTCCTGTTAATAAATAAGAGGTGAGTCCGTCTGATCTTCTCTGAGAATTATTCATCTAAACAGTCCTTCATCAGTTGAAGGGTGTTGCATTTACCTCTGAGGTAGCATAACCTGAGAAAAGTTTTCAGTTTACATCAAAACGGGGGTTTGGTTAATAGATGGGTTGAAAGTAAAGTTCAGAACCAGAACTTTTAAGAATGACTCCTGAGAGGAAGATAACATTCAGAGCTTTACAGAAAGAAAGCACCTGAGCAACACTGGCCCAACACACACAGATACATATATACACGCCTATTTGGACATGTTCCAGAGCTGAACGGGACAGAACTGCACAAGAACTCAGCAGAACAAATGAAAAATGGAGCAAACACTCACCTCATTGTGATGATTCAGGCTGTGGCAGAACAAACTGTCCAGATGTGTGTAATATGCAGCAATGAGGAGTTATGAAAGAAACTGAGCAGACAGGAACGATGCCTTCATGTCACTTCTGAAATGTGAGGTAGACAGAGTTATTCATCACAAAGAAGAAATAATAAAGGTGATTATTCTGCACACAGCAAAAAGTGAACCAGCATCTGAAGTGAAGAAATGTTCAGTTCATCATAAATATTACATCTGAATGTTGCAAAGTCAACTTCAACCACTGAGACAAATCAACCTTCCAGCCACAGCTGATTGTGTCCCACAGCACCTGAACGCAGCACCACTTTCTGTAGGTTTCATTTTCCTGAATGAGGATGTGTTCAGTCAGAACAGGATAATCACAGTGACATCACAAAATCTGCCTGAACCAACCAGCTGAGTCAAGTCGATTCAAGCCAAGGCAGGATGGAGCTCAGTGTTTACTGGAAGTCATGTGACCGCTTCCTGCATCGTGCAGATACAGGACTTTAAAGTCCTGCATCGGGCAGATACAGGACTTTAAAGTCCTGCATCGGGCAGATACAGGACTTTAAAGTCCTGCATCGTGCAGATACAGGACTTTAAAGTCCTGCATCGGGCAGATACAGGACTTTAAAGTCCTGCATCGGGCAGATACAGGACTTTAAAGTCCCCTCTGATGAACCAGAGTGCATGATAGTCAGAGTTCACTGCAGCTTCAGCTCAAACAGAGCGCTGAGGTACTCGCTCTTCTGATGAAAGCCTTCTTCTAACCCTAACTAACTAATCTAACCCACTTCAGTCAGCAGACTGGCCCTGAGATTTCCTTCAGCCTCTGCGGGAAAACAAACTCAAGAGGGAATTTAATTCAAACTTAAGTCTTTGGAAATCTCCCACAGGTGTGGAGATGTTCGTGTGTGAGGACCAGAGATCCTCAGATTTACAACAACCTTTGCCCATTTTGGGTTAGTTTCTCAGCCCCTCTTTAACAGACCTGTGCCATACATTTAGGTGAATGCATTAATATCTTAGTGCTAACGAAGCTGAGCAAACAACGGACCCTTTCAGGAGAGCATTGGAGAGAACCAGAACAGGACACTTCTGACCCTATCTGGGCCAAAGTAAACAGGGACAGTTTGCCCTGATTCTGATCCCAGCCAGAGACTGCATGGAGCTCTCAAAGGACCTCACCCAGAATCCCTTTCAGCTGAAACTCTATTAAATGTGCTTTATATCGTTTTCTTTCATGTTCTCAGGGATATCACAAGCTGCATTTTAAGACCTTTTTCATGATCGTACGTGGAAGTCATTAATTTGGAAAATGACTGATCAGCTTATGGAGCCCAGTGCCCCCTAGTGGTCAGAGCTGGATAGTTAAACCCAAAACTAACATTTATATGAAATAATGCAACTGTTAACCGAAGCTTCAGCTGTTTCTTATTGTATTCTGTGTTTAACACAGGAAAATAACACTGTTTGGTTCCTTATTCATAACTCCACAGATATCCATCTGAAAGCTGAGACTCAGAACCATCATGTTACATTGGTTTTGATGTCCTTATAGTTTAAACTATATCTTTAACCTTTATATCTTAAACAGTGTTTTCAGAATCCTCTGAACGAAAGTTTATGAAACCAAGAAATGAAGAAACAAGTTCCTTTGATGCAACCTTGTTGCAGGCTGTTTCTGTCAGGTAGTCATAGATCCACAGTCATAGATCCACAGTCATAGATCCACAGTCATAGATCCACAGTCATAGATCCACAGTCATAGATCCACAGTCATAGTTCTACAGTCATAGATCCAAAGTCATAGATCCACAGTCATAGTTCTACAGTCATAGATCCACAGTCATAGTTCTACAGTCATAGTTCTGCAGTCATAGATCCACAGTCATAGTTCCACAGTCATAGTTCCACAGTCATAGTTCCACAGTCATAGTTCTACAGTCATAGTTCTACAGTCATAGTTCTGCAGTCATAGATCCACAGTCATAGATCCACAGTCATAGTTCCACAGTCATAGATCCAAAGTCATAGATCCACAGTCATAGATCCACAGTCATAGTTCTACAGTCATAGATCCAAAGTCATAGATCCACAGTCATAGTTCTACAGTCATAGATCCACAGTCATAGTTCTACAGTCATAGTTCTGCAGTCATAGATCCACAGTCATAGTTCCACAGTCATAGTTCCACAGTCATAGTTCCACAGTCATAGATCCACAGTCATAGTTCCACAGTCATAGTTCTACAGTCATAGTTCTGCAGTCATAGATCCACAGTCATAGTTCCACAGTCATAGTTCCACAGTCATAGATCCACAGTCATAGATCCACAGTCATAGATCCACAGTCATAGTTCCACAGTCATAGATCCAAAGTCATAGATCCACAGTCATAGATCCACAGTCATAGTTCTACAGTCATAGATCCACAGTCATAGATCCACAGTCATAGTTCTACAGTCATAGATCCACAGTCATAGTTCTACAGTCATAGTTCCACAGTCATAGTTCCACAGTCATAGATCCAAAGTCATAGATCCACAGTCATAGATCCACAGTCATAGTTCTACAGTCATAGATCCAAAGTCATAGATCCACAGTCATAGTTCTACAGTCATAGATCCACAGTCATAGTTCTACAGTCATAGATCCACAGTCATAGTTCCACAGTCATAGTTCTACAGTCATAGTTCTGCAGTCATAGATCCACAGTCATAGATCCACAGTCATAGTTCCACAGTCATAGATCCAAAGTCATAGATCCACAGTCATAGATCCACAGTCATAGTTCTACAGTCATAGATCCAAAGTCATAGATCCACAGTCATAGTTCTACAGTCATAGATCCACAGTCATAGTTCTACAGTCATAGTTCTGCAGTCATAGATCCACAGTCATAGTTCCACAGTCATAGTTCCACAGTCATAGTTCCACAGTCATAGATCCACAGTCATAGTTCCACAGTCATAGTTCTACAGTCATAGATCCACAGTCATAGTTCCACAGTCATAGTTCCACAGTCATAGTTCCACAGTCATAGTTCTACAGTCATAGATCCACAGTCATAGTTCTACAGTCATAGATCCACAGTCATAGTTCTACAGTCATAGTTCTGCAGTCATAGATCCACAGTCATAGTTCCACAGTCATAGTTCCACAGTCATAGTTCCACAGTCATAGTTCTACAGTCATAGATCCACAGTCATAGTTCTACAGTCATAGTTCTGCAGTCATAGATCCACAGTCATAGATCCACAGTCATAGTTCTACAGTCATAGTTCTACAGTCATAGTTCCACAGTCATAGATCCACAGTCATAGTTCCACAGTCATAGTTCCACAGTCATAGTTCCACAGTCATAGTTCTTCAGTCATAGATCCACAGTCATAGATCCACAGTCATAGATCCACAGTCATAGTTCCACAGTCATAGATCCACAGTCATAGTTCCGCAGTCATAGATCCACAGTCATAGATCCACTGTCATAGTTCCACAGTCATAGTTCTACAGTCATAGATCCACAGTCATAGATCCACAGTCATAGTTCCGCAGTCATTGTTCCGCAGTCATAGATCCACAGTCATAGTTCTACAGTCATAGTTCTTCAGTCATAGATCCACAGTCATAGATCCACAGTCATAGAGCCACAGTCATAGTTCCACAGTCATAGATCCACAGTCATAGTTCCGCAGTCATAGATCCACAGTCATAGATCCACTGTCATAGTTCCACAGTCATAGTTCTACAGTCATAGATCCACAGTCATAGATCCACAGTCATAGATCCACAGTCATAGATCCACTGTCATAGTTCTACAGTCATAGATCCACAGTCATAGATCCACAGTCATAGATCCACAGTCATAGTTCTACAGTCATAGATCCACAGTCATAGTTCTACAGTCATAGTTCTGCAGTCATAGATCCACAGTCATAGTTCCACAGTCATAGATCCACAGTCATAGTTCTACAGTCATAGATCCACAGTCATAGTTCTACAGTCATAGATCCACAGTCATAGATCCACAGTCATAGATCCACAGTCATAGTTCTACAGTCATAGATCCACAGTCATAGTTCTACAGTCATAGTTCTGCAGTCATAGATCCACAGTCATAGTTCCACAGTCATAGTTCCACAGTCATAGTTCCACAGTCATAGATCCAAAGTCATAGATCCACAGTCATAGTTCTACAGTCATAGATCCACAGTCATAGATCCACAGTCATAGATCCACAGTCATAGTTCCACAGTCATAGATCCAAAGTCATAGATCCACAGTCATAGATCCACAGTCATAGTTCTACAGTCATAGATCCAAAGTCATAGATCCACAGTCATAGTTCTACAGTCATAGATCCACAGTCATAGTTCCACAGTCATAGATCCACAGTCATAGTTCTACAGTCATAGTTCTGCAGTCATAGATCCACAGTCATAGTTCTACAGTCATAGATCCACAGTCATAGATCCACAGTCATAGTTCCGCAGTCATAGTTCTACAGTCATAGTTCTTCAGTCATAGATCCACAGTCATAGATCCACAGTCATAGAGCCACAGTCATAGTTCCACAGTCATAGATCCACAGTCATAGTTCCGCAGTCATAGATCCACAGTCATAGATCCACTGTCATAGTTCCACAGTCATAGTTCTACAGTCATAGATCCACAGTCATAGATCCACAGTCATAGATCCACAGTCATAGATCCACTGTCATAGTTCTACAGTCATAGATCCACAGTCATAGATCCACAGTCATAGATCCACAGTCATAGTTCTACAGTCATAGTTCCGCAGTCATTGTTCCGCAGTCATAGATCCACAGTCATAGTTCTGCAGTCATAGTTCTACAGTCATAGTTCTTCAGTCATAGATCCACAGTCATAGATCCACAGTCATAGATCCACAGTCATAGTTCCACAGTCATAGATCCACAGTCATAGTTCCGCAGTCATAGATCCACAGTCATAGATCCACTGTCATAGTTCCACAGTCATAGTTCTACAGTCATAGATCCACAGTCATAGATCCACAGTCATAGTTCCGCAGTCATTGTTCCGCAGTCATAGATCCACAGTCATAGTTCTACAGTCATAGTTCTTCAGTCATAGATCCACAGTCATAGATCCACAGTCATAGAGCCACAGTCATAGTTCCACAGTCATAGATCCACAGTCATAGTTCCGCAGTCATAGATCCACAGTCATAGATCCACTGTCATAGTTCCACAGTCATAGTTCTACAGTCATAGATCCACAGTCATAGATCCACAGTCATAGATCCACAGTCATAGATCCACAGTCATAGATCCACTGTCATAGTTCTACAGTCATAGATCCACAGTCATAGATCCACAGTCATAGATCCACAGTCATAGTTCTACAGTCATAGTTCCGCAGTCATTGTTCCGCAGTCATAGATCCACAGTCATAGTTCTGCAGTCATAGTTCTACAGTCATAGTTCTTCAGTCATAGATCCACAGTCATAGATCCACAGTCATAGATCCACAGTCATAGTTCCACAGTCATAGATCCACAGTCATAGTTCCGCAGTCATAGATCCACAGTCATAGATCCACTGTCATAGTTCCACAGTCATAGTTCTACAGTCATAGATCCACAGTCATAGATCCACAGTCATAGTTCCGCAGTCATAGATCCACAGTCATAGATCCACAGTCATAGATCCACAGTCATAGATCCACAGTCATAGTTCCGCATTCATAGATCCACAGTCATAGATCCACAGTCATAGTTCCGCAGTCATAGTTCCGCAGTCATAGATCCACAGTCATAGTTCCGCAGTCATAGATCCACAGTCATAGTTCTGCAGTCATAGATCCACAGTCATAGTTCCACAGTCATTGTTCCGCAGTCATAGATCCACAGTCATAGATCCACAGTCATAGATCCACAGTCATAGTTCCGCATTCATAGATCCACAGTCATAGATCCACAGTCATAGTTCCGCAGTCATAGATCCACAGTCATAGTTCCACAGTCATTGTTCCGCAGTCATAGATCCACAGTCATAGATCCACAGTCATAGATCCACAGTCATAGTTCCGCATTCATAGATCCACAGTCATAGATCCACAGTCATAGTTCCGCAGTCATAGATCCACAGTCATAGTTCCGCAGTCATAGATCCACAGTCATAGTTCTGCAGTCATAGATCCACAGTCATAGTTCCACAGTCATTGTTCCGCAGTCATAGATCCACAGTCATAGATCCACAGTCATAGATCCACAGTCATAGTTCCGCAGTCATAGTTCCGCAGTCATAGATCCACAGTCATAGTTCTGCAGTCATAGATCCACAGTCATAGATCCACTGTCATAGTTCCACAGTCATAGTTCTACAGTCATAGATCCATAGTCATAGATCCACAGTCATAGTTCCGCAGTCATAGATCCACAGTCATAGATCCACAGTCATAGATCCACAGTCATAGTTCTACAGTCATAGATCCAAAGTCATAGATCCACAGTCATAGTTCTACAGTCATAGATCCACAGTCATAGATCCATAGTCATAGTTCCACAGTCATAGTTCCACAATCATAGATCCACAATCATAGATCCACAGTCATAGATCCACAGTCATAGTTCCACAGTCATAGTTCTACAGTCATATATCCACAATCATAGATCCACAGTCATAGATCCACAGTCATAGTTCCACAGTCATAGATCCACAGTCATAGATCCACAGTCATAGATCCACAGTCATAGTTCTACAGTCATAGATCCAAAGTCATAGATCCACAGTCATAGTTCTACAGTCATAGATCCACAGTCATAGATCCATAGTCATAGTTCCACAGTCATAGTTCCACAATCATAGATCCACAATCATAGATCCACAGTCATAGATCCACAGTCATAGATCCACAGTCATAGTTCTACAGTCATAGATCCAAAGTCATAGATCCACAGTCATAGTTCTACAGTCATAGATCCACAGTCATAGATCCATAGTCATAGTTCCACAGTCATAGTTCCACAATCATAGATCCACAATCATAGATCCACAGTCATAGATCCACAGTCATAGTTCCGCATTCATAGATCCACAGTCATAGATCCACAGTCATAGTTCTGCAGTCATAGATCCACAGTCATAGTTCTGCAGTCATAGATCCACAGTCATAGTTCCACAGTCATTGTTCCGCAGTCATAGATCCACAGTCATAGATCCACAGTCATAGATCCACAGTCATAGTTCCGCAGTCATAGATCCACAGTCATAGTTCTGCAGTCATAGATCCACAGTCATAGTTCCACAGTCATTGTTCCGCAGTCATAGATCCACAGTCATAGTTCTGCAGTCATAGATCCACAGTCATAGTTCTGCAGTCATAGATCCACAGTCATAGTTCCACAGTCATTGTTCCGCAGTCATAGATCCACAGTCATAGATCCACAGTCATAGATCCACAGTCATAGTTCCGCATTCATAGATCCACAGTCATAGATCCACAGTCATAGTTCCGCAGTCATAGATCCACAGTCATAGTTCCGCAGTCATAGATCCACAGTCATAGTTCTGCAGTCATAGATCCACAGTCATAGTTCCACAGTCATTGTTCCGCAGTCATAGATCCACAGTCATAGATCCACAGTCATAGATCCACAGTCATAGTTCCGCAGTCATAGTTCCGCAGTCATAGATCCACAGTCATAGTTCTGCAGTCATAGATCCACAGTCATAGATCCACTGTCATAGTTCCACAGTCATAGTTCTACAGTCATAGATCCATAGTCATAGATCCACAGTCATAGTTCCGCAGTCATAGATCCACAGTCATAGATCCACAGTCATAGATCCACAGTCATAGTTCTACAGTCATAGATCCAAAGTCATAGATCCACAGTCATAGTTCTACAGTCATAGATCCACAGTCATAGATCCATAGTCATAGTTCCACAGTCATAGTTCTACAGTCATAGATCCATAGTCATAGTTCCACAGTCATAGTTCCACAATCATAGATCCACAATCATAGATCCACAGTCATAGATCCACAGTCATAGTTCCACAGTCATAGTTCTACAGTCATAGTTCCACAGTCATAGTTCTACAGTCATAGATCCACAGTCATAGAGCGCATGTTTTGTTTAAATCCGCCTCAATAGGAGAGCGTGAGAGTTTATTTGGTTGTCGTTCATAGCTTTTGTGTTTTCCTCCTGGCGTGGAGAGAAGTTTTTGACTTTCATGGCAGGAGTCTCCCTCTCCAGCAGCTTCACAGCCTGCTGCTTTGCTCTGCTTGGAGAGCCTCACCTGCCTTATTGCTGCTGTGTTCATTGGTAAAGATCTTTGCTTCTGAACTGGCCCTGCATCCTGAGTTCCTCACAGAGCTCCTGGCAGCTCAGACTGCTCTGGCTCAGCGGCTCAGAGGCAGGTTTCCGGCTCAGACTGAGCAGGATTAAGGGACCAGGTTCCCTTTGTGTTCAGCAGAACTTCCACTCAGAGATAACCAGGTCTGCAACAGTGGTTCTGATCCATGTTTCACACATGGTGTGACTTCCAGTGATCAGCTGACCCACAGCATTACTTGCTTTGCTCCGTCCTCTCGGGGCTGCAGTAGTTTGAGAAACCACCAGATGTCCCTGTGCAGCTGCATCTGAACAGAAACCTCAGCTGCGTGGAAGCAGCACAAACCCAGAGCTGTGTGTTTGCTCACCTGTTCCATCCAGGTGACCGTGGACCGATGATGAAACCGATCATCTGCAACATGCCCATCATACAACGAGGAAAACCGGTTTAACAGAGGTTGAAAATGATCATGTTGACCTAAGTTTTAAGTTAATGTTGTGTTCACAGTGAGCTAAGACTGGGGGGGGGGGGGGGGGGGGGGGGGTCAGGAGCAGCCACTCCTTTGAATCAGCAGCCTGGTGCTGGGATGAGGGTCCAGGTGATAAATGTCCAGGTTTGACTTTGCAGCTCGAACACAACCCTCCGACCTTCACCGAGGATGCTGCCAACGACAAAAACCCACTTTTCATTTACAGAAGCACGACCGTAACGACTCTGAAAACAGAAAGAGAAGCGAGAGTGACAGCTGATTCTAAAGTCTGCGTCCAGCCAAAATAAGTTACTTCCCTGATGATGTCACACTTGTGATCATCAGCAGGCCACAGAGTGATGCAATCATGCCCTCTGAGGGGAACTGGACCGGAAAGTTTCAGCCCTCAGAGTTCTGATACTGGACCTGCATTTAACAAAACCCCACCTGCAGAGTACTCCGGGGCCTGGGAGACCCTCAGCCTGGGAGAGCCTCAGCCTGGGAGAGCCTCAGCCTGGGAGACCCTCAGCCTGGGAGAGCCTCAGCCTGGGAGACCCTCAGCCTGGGAGAGCCTCAGCCTGGGAGACCCTCAGCCTGGGAGACCCTCAGCCTGGGAGACCCTCAGCCTGGGAGACCCTCAGCCTGGGGCCAACCCCCTCCTGCTGGCCTTCTTCCTGGTCAACATCTGGCTGTCGGTGGAGGACCACTGCGGCTCCGACCTGCCCTGGGCCGCCCACCGCCTGGTGCCTCTGGGGCATTTCCTTCTGTGTAAAAACAGAACCAAGGATACGTTTCCAGCTCAGAATCAACCAGAACATTTAGTTAAGAGCAGCTAAACTTTATATCCAACATAAAATGGCCAGAAGACGGTGACATGCATCCTAACTCTTATTCAGGATGAGCCAGAGATGTTCACACAGTGCTGTGGAACATCTGGACTGGTCCTTCATCTCTGGTGTGTTATAGAGCAGCTGAACTACCCCATCGTCCCCTCAGAAAGTGCTGGAGCGGGTTCTGACTGAAGAATGGATCAAAGTTCCCCAGACACTCCAAACTGAGTGATAAAACCAGTCAACACGGCATTCCCATTATTATCCAACACACCAGCAGCTTTTAGGAAATGACAAACTTTGTGAGGCAACTTAAAACCCAACTCAGAAACAAATTTTAAGAAAGGCCTGGAAAACATCCACTGACGGTTCTGTCCGACCCCCAAATGCTTCACTCTTCCTGGATCAGACGCCCAGAACAGAACCGAGCATTTATATTTTTCTGTTCTTGTTTGTCTGTAGAAGAGGCCCCTCACATCTGAATAAATCAAGGTAAAGACCAAGTGATCTGTTCCTTCAGTCAGCCTGAACATGTCACAACGATCAGCTGATTCAGAGAGTTTCCTGAGGGGAACTTTGACTTGACAGAACCATTTTGCCTTTAAAGTTATGGACAGATACTGTCAGAAGAGTTTCGGGGCTTTGAAAAACCAAAGAAGTGAGAGACTATCAGAAGAATTTCTCAACAAACAGCCTGTGGCCAAACTTTCCATTTCAGCTCAGGCAGCAGGAAACGCTCCATAAAAGGCTGTGGGGGTGGGGCCCACACGGAGCCGGCCTGCGATTGGCGGGAGCTGGCTGATGACGGCTCAGCCTGACTGGATAAAGCAGCTGTGATGATGAAACTGCAGACGAGCTCTGACTCAGAGACTGAAACACTGACTTCTCACCATGCTGCTGCAGCCTCTGTGGAACTTTGTCCTGGGACATGCCTCCCTGCTGCGCTCACCCTTCTTCCCCGTCCTCTTCTCACTGTCTGCCTACCTGGCCTCCTGCCTGCCCTTCCTGCTGCTGGATGCTTTGTCCTGCAGGTGGGCGCTGGTGCGCAGGTACAAGCTGCAGCCGCAGAGCTCCCTCAGCTGGGCCTCTGTGTGGAGCTGCCTGGCTCTGACGCTCTACAACCACCTGGTGTTCATCTTCCCCCTCACAGTGCTGCACTGGTACCTGAGGCCGGTGCATCTGCCCGAGGAGGCCCCGCCTCTGCCCCGTCTGCTGGCTCAGGTGCTGGTCTGCCTGCTGCTCTTTGACTTCCAGAGCTTCATCTGGCACCTGCTGCACCACAAGGTGCCCTGGCTCTACCGCAACTTCCACAAGGTTGGTACCCATGACGATGACTCCTACATAACGGGGTGTCAGGCTTTAGTTTTATTGGTTCAGATTTCAGCCTGAAACTGATCGTGAATCTCTTCTTCTTCTTCCTCCAGGTGCACCACACCTACACCTCCACCTCTGCCCTGACCGCAGAGTACTCCGGGGCCTGGGAGACCCTCAGCCTGGGGCTCTTTGCTGCAGCCAACCCCCTCCTGCTGGGCTGCCACCCGCTCACTGAGCTGGCCTTCTTCCTGGTCAACATCTGGCTGTCGGTGGAGGACCACTGCGGCTACGACCTGCCCTGGGCCGCCCACCGCCTGGTGCCTCTGGGGCTGTACGGTGGCGCTCGCCACCACGACCTCCACCACCTCAAGTCCAAGTACAACTTCGCCCCTTACTTCACCCACTGGGACCGGCTGGCCGGGACTCTGTACAGGCAGGACTGAGGGACTCTGCCTGCTCCA
Source organism: Leuresthes tenuis (assembly GCF_036924035.1). NCBI lineage: Eukaryota > Metazoa > Chordata > Actinopteri > Atheriniformes > Atherinopsidae > Leuresthes > Leuresthes tenuis. The sequence goes on from NW_027325374.1 coordinate 395,839, forward strand.
ACAGGACTTAAATCTGAATATTTATTCAATAACAGAACCTGAAGCAGGACTAAATCCTTCTGATGATCTGTTTGGTATTTTTCTGCGTTGATGTTGAGTTTAAAGATGATCTTTAAGGAATGAGAAATGTGTTCATATTGAACAGCGTCACATGTAGACCACTATGGTTTTAACTTAAATATATATATGGTTTTAACTTAAATATGTGTCTGGTTTTAACCTAAAGATGTGTATGGTTTTAACTTAAATATATATATGGTTTTAACTGAAAGATGTGTCTGGTTTTAACTGAAAGATGTGTCTGGTTTTAACCTAAAGATGTGTCTGGTTTTAACCTAAAGATGTGTCTGGTTTTAACCTAAAGATGTCTCTGGTTTTAACCTAAAGATGTGTCTGGTTTTAACCTAAAGATGTTTATGGTTTTAACCTAAAGATGTGTCTGGTTTTAACCTAAAGATGTTTATGGTTTTAACCTAAAGATGTGTCTGGTTTTAACCTAAAGATGTGTCTGGTTTTAACTGAAAGATGTGTCTGGTTTTAACCTAAAGATGTGTCTGGTTTTAACTGAAAGATGTTTATGGTTTTAACCTAAAGATGTGTCTGGTTTTAACCTAAAGATGTGTCTGGTTTTAACCTAAAGATGTTTATGGTTTTAACCTAAAGATGTGTCTGGTTTTAACCTAAATATGTGTCTGGTTTTAACCTAAAGATGTGTCTGGTTTTAACCTAAAGATGTGTCTGGTTTTAACCTAAAGATGTGTCTGGTTTTAACTGAAAGATGTGTCTGGTTTTAACCTAAATATGTGTCTGGTTTTAACCTAAAGATGTGTCTGGTTTTAACCTAAAGATGTGTCTGGTTTTAACTGAAAGATGTGTCTGGTTTTAACCTAAAGATGTGTCTGGTTTTAACCTAAAGATGTGTCTGGTTTTAACCTAAAGATGTCTCTGGTTTTAACCTAAAGATGTTTATGGTTTTAACCTAAAGATGTTTATGGTTTTAACCTAAAGATGTGTCTGGTTTTACCTAAAGATGTGTCTGGTTTTAACCTAAAGATGTGTCTGGTTTTAACCTAAAGATGTGTCTGGTTTTAACCTAAAGATGTGTCTGGTTTTAACCTAAAGATGTTTATGGTTTTAACCTAAAGATGTGTCTGGTTTTAACCTAAAGATGTGTCTGGTTTTAACCTAAAGATGTGTCTGGTTTTAACCTAAAGATGTGTCTGGTTTTAACTGAAAGATGTTTATGGTTTTAACCTAAAGATGTGTCTGGTTTTACCTAAAGATGTGTCTGGTTTTAACCTAAAGATGTGTCTGGTTTTAACTGAAAGATGTTTATGGTTTTAACCTAAAGATGTGTCTGGTTTTAACCTAAAGATGTGTCTGGTTTTAACCTAAAGATGTGTCTGGTTTTAACCTAAAGATGTTTATGGTTTTAACCTAAAGATGTGTCTGGTTTTAACCTAAATATGTGTCTGGTTTTAACCTAAAGATGTGTCTGGTTTTAACCTAAAGATGTGTCTGGTTTTAACCTAAAGATGTGTCTGGTTTTAACTGAAAGATGTTTATGGTTTTAACCTAAAGATGTGTCTGGTTTTAACCTAAAGATGTGTCTGGTTTTAACCTAAAGATGTGTCTGGTTTTAACTGAAAGATGTTTATGGTTTTAACCTAAAGATGTGTCTGGTTTTAACCTAAAGATGTGTCTGGTTTTAACCTAAATATGTGTCTGGTTTTAACCTAAAGATGTGTCTGGTTTTAACCTAAAGATGTGTCTGGTTTTAACTGAAAGATGTGTCTGGTTTTAACTGAAAGATGTTTATGGTTTTAACCTAAAGATGTTTATGGTTTTAACCTAAAGATGTGTCTGGTATACTCAGACATGTTAGAGGGCGCCGGCGTCCCCGAGGATGGAAAAGGAAAATAAGCAGAGAGGAAGTGAAAGTGTTGAGTAAAGCTGCTGAGGAGGAAGAGTCGGGTCTGATGAGGAAGGAATCAAATGTCTGGAGGAAAAAATGAATGAAAACTGTGAATTATGCTGTCAAATCAAACTTTCTGCACTAAAGAGAAACTGAATAAAGTTTATAAGAAGAAACAAACAAGTCTCTTGTTGATCCTTTTCCCTATTTAGTTAGAAAAAAGCGTTTTCGTGGTGCTGGGATTTGCTTGTTGTCCCTCTTTCCTGTCCTCTCAGCCCCAGCTGGTCCAGGCAGCTTCCTGGTTCTGGTTCTGATGGAGGTTTCTTCCTGTTAAAAGGGAGTTTTTTATCTGTTTTATCTGCTCTTAGTGACTTCTCCTGTTTAAATAAAGTTTCCATGAGGGAACATGAGAAGCCCCAGGATCATTTGGACTCAGACTGGGCTGAGGGAGCCCGTGTCAGGGTTCTGGATGTTTCCGGTCCCTTCAGAACCTGCTTGTTTCTGTGCTGTGGAGATAAACTCCAACATTAATGTGCTGAAGCTCTGTTTTCTGCGTTTGTTCTGACTGCAAACATCCCATCAGAGACCAGCTGTAGGCATTGATTCATTCAGGGAGTTTAAAAAGGAGATTTTCACCAGAACCAGTTTTTTATCATCAGCTGTGACTCACTGCTACACAAACGTCCTTTAACTGTTTTATGATGCCAGAGATAAAAGCTAAATCCACTCCCACACGAAAGTCAAAACCTCAACAGATTTATTTTTATAATAAGTGTGAAACAAAAGGCTGCAGGTGGAGTTCTGCAGAAGGTGACAGCAGCATTAAAGCAGCCCTGCAGGATGTTTGCTGACAGATGGCATGAAGCTGATGAGACAAATATGTTCAGTTCAGGCTGATTCAGGTTCAGACTCAAAGTCCATCCTCATTTTTGCTCTGAGATTGGATTATTTGAGTTTCCAAATCCCAACAAAGTCATTTTTAATGCTTCAATCGACCAAACAATGACTGAGTTTGAGTAAAGTTTCAAACAACTAGTCAAAATTCTTCATTTCATGGTGAAAAATGGAAACTTTTTGATTAATAATGACGATGAACAGGTGAAAAACCCTCAGACTGAGCTCCAGCTCCACATTTTCCACCTGACAGAACCTCATCACAATGTGATGTCAGGAGTTTGGTGCCTCACCGAGGAAAGCAGAGAGATCAGATACCTGCTCAGTGTAGCAGTCTGACTGAAACTGCTCTAACACACCCAGAGCTGGCCTTCAATCCTCCTGCATGGAAACACTCAGCTGGTCCCAGCTGCTCTGTTCAGGCTCCAAGGTTTCAGTAAAAAGTGTTTATTAATCCAGCTGAACTCCCCGTAAAGCTGCTCTCAGTCACAGATTTTTCTCTTTCTTTAGTCAGAAACTGGGACTAAAATCAGCCGTTAAGACTTTGTGTTAAAGTGTTTCAGACTGTCGCTCTGCTCTGATAAAATCCTGATTTAATAACCACAGAACCAGCTTTAAGGCCGCTTAGAGACAGAGCAGAGTTCAGCTGAACTGGACCAGGACCTCCCACAGAGGAGGTCAGAGGCAGCAGGAGGTCTGGAAGCTTTTCTCTCTCAGTCCACAGGTTCTGCCGCAGGTTCACTGGGACCAGGAGGCTGGTCCAGTCAGATGGACCGGTCCAGTTAGATGGACCAGGAGGCTGGTCCAGTCAGATGGACCGGTCCAGTTAGATGGACTGGTCCAGTCAGATGGACCAGGAGGCTGGTCCAGTCAGATGGACCGGTCCAGTCAGATGGACCGGTCCAGTCAGATGGGCCGGTCCAGTTAGATGGACCGGTCCAGTTAGATGGACCAGGAGGCCGGTCCAGTCAGATGGACCGGTCCAGTCAGATGGACCGGTCCAGTGAGATGCACCGGTCCAGTCAGATGGACCTGTCCAGCTGGAACTGTCCCAATCAGAAACAGAGTGGGTCCAGTTGAATTCATTTGGAGCGTCTGAGATAAAGACGATGATGAAGTGTCTGAACTGACTGATGGACTCAGTTCTGTGAGCTTCTTGTTTACGATCTGATTCAGAAGTTTTTGGACACATGCTAATGTTTCGTGAATAAGTTTTCTCAGGAAGCCTCGAGTTACTGGAGTTAGTCACCTGTGAAAGCAGGATTCTAACGTCTTTATTTAGCGGTGGTTTCAGCACTTTTAGCGGAGGAGGATCTTCTTGCTGCTCAGTAGCCTCAGGCTGTCCTCACAGCAGGTTCAGTATGAGCACAGCAGTATGACGGCAGGCTGTGTTTCCCCTGCCATGAGCCTCCAGTCAGGCCTGAATGACAGCATGCAGCCTTCCTGATGAGGGCGGAGCTTCAGGACGCAGTGGCCCTGCGTGTCAGCTGGAGTTTCCCTTTGACAGTGGCCTGAATTACACAGACTGAGAGTTGCTTCACACTTTTGTGTCTGACACAGATATCTCTGTGGACTGAGGCTTTAATCCAGCAGTGCTGACAGTAAGTCAAGCAGTCAGACTCACACTGAGTTCATACCTGAAACAACCCAACAGGTGGTAGTATGATTTCTATTTGTTCATTTCCAAAATGAGCTGCCTTTTGTTCCGTTCTCTGTCAGATGATCCCACACTGCTTCAATAATGTTGAGGTCCGGGCTCTGGGGAGGATTCATCCCTCCATAAGACCTGTTGCCACTGATTTTCAGTCCACTTCTTGTGTCATTTGGCACAGCTCAGCCTTTTCTCCCTGTTTCCCTTCCTTAAGAACGGCTTCTTGACAGCCACCCTTCCATGGAGACCATTTCTGATGAGGCTTGGGCCAACAGTAGATGGATCAGCTGAAGGTCCAGATGCATCGTCTCATTGTGAAAGAGAAAGCAGGAGTGTTCATTGTTCACCGAAGGTTTATCAAACAGGTTTAATGTAGCGTTGCATCGTGTGTGCCGCCCCCAGCTTCGTGGTGTTTATCAGCCACATGTGAAAAAACAGAGTTTGTGCTGTCTGTTGGACTCACATCAGCCAGCATCTTCATCACCTTCCAGTGGGTTTTCTGCTCCCTGCTGGTCAGAACCAGCCTGATGCAGCTTTAACAGACCTCAGTGCAGGCGACCCGGTCATTTTTCATCTTTCTGATCATTCCTGTAAAAGAGCAGCTTGTGTCAGACAGTTCCTGATCACCGTGAGTTTAAACCGTCAGAATGAATAAGCACAATAGTGAATGATTCTGACTTGTTTAAATCATGTTGCTGTAACCTGAAACCAGGATTCACTTCATTTATTTCACTTCATCATATCTGATAAGGCAGCAGCAGAATCTCAAAGTGAAAGTGAGGAAAGCAGATTACAGATGTCCAACATGTGGTTTTCATTTTCTGTCTCAAACAGAATCAGAAAACAGGCGTAAAAGTGTCCGTGAGGTGGAAACTCCAAAGGCTGGGAGAAACATGTGCAGAACCGGGACTCTGTTCATGATCCGGTCTTTTAACTGGAAACCACAGACAGGAAACCAGTCCTGATGAAGGAAAAGGGAGCGGAAGCTGCTGCAGGAGGCAGCCAAAATAATCAGTTCTGACTTCACATCTGAGCTTTTACTGGACTTTATTCCCTCAATAACTCAAAAAGTTTTTCTACTTTCAAAGAAGAATTCTGACTCTTGGGGCTGCTGCTGCCTGTAGGGGCTGCTGCCTGTAGGGGCTGCTGCCTGTAGGGGCGGCTGCTGCCTGTAGGGGCGGCTGCCTGTAGGGGCTGCTGCTGCCTGTAGGGGCTGCTGCTGCCTGTAGGGGCTGCTGCCTGTAGGGGCTGCTGCTGCCTGTAGGGGCGGCTGCTGCCTGTAGGGGCGGCTGCCTGTAGGGGCTGCTGCTGCCTGTAGGGGCGGCTGCTGCCTGTAGGGGCGGCTGCTGCCTGTAGGGGCTGCTGCTGCCTGTAGGGGCGGCTGCTGCCTGTAGGGGCTGCTGCTGCCTGTAGGGGCTGCTGCTGCCTGTAGGGGCGGCTGCTGCCTGTAGGGGCGGCTGCCTGTAGGGGCGGCTGCTGCCTGTAGGGGCTGCTGCCTGTAGGGGCTGCTGCTGCCTGTAGGGGCGGCTGCTGCCTGTAGGGGCGGCTGCCTGTAGGGGCGGCTGCTGCCTGTAGGGGCTGCTGCCTGTAGGGGCTGCTGCTGCCTGTAGGGGCGGCTGCTGCCTGTAGGGGCTGCTGCCTGTAGGGGCTGCTGCCTGTAGGGGCGGCTGCTGCCTGTAGGGGCTGCTGCTGCCTGTAGGGGCTGCTGCCTGTAGGGGCGGCTGCCTGTAGGGGCTGCTGCTGCCTGTAGGGGCGGCTGCTGCCTGTAGGGGCTGCTGCTGCCTGTAGGGGCTGCTGCCTGTAGGGGCTGCTGCCTGTAGGGGCTGCTGCCTGTAGGGGCTGCTGCCTGTAGGGGCGGCTGCTGCCTGTAGGGGCTGCTGCTGCCTGTAGGGGCTGCTGCCTGTAGGGGCTGCTGCTGCCTGTAGGGGCTGCTGCTGCCTGTAGGGGCTGCTGCCTGTAGGGGCTGCTGCTGCCTGTAGGGGCTGCTGCTGCCTGTAGGGGCTGCTGCCTGTAGGGGCGGCTGCTGCCTGTAGGGGCTGCTGCTGCCTGTAGGGGCGGCTGCTGCCTGTAGGGGCTGCTGCCTGTAGGGGCGGCTGCCTGTAGGGGCTGCTGCCTGTAGGGGCGGCTGCTGCCTGTAGGGGCTGCTGCCTGTAGGGGCTGCTGCCTGTAGGGGCGGCTGCTGCCTGTAGGGGCTGCTGCCTGTAGGGGCGGCTGCCTGTAGGGGCTGCTGCCTGTAGGGGCTGCTGCCTGTAGGGGCTGCTGCCTGTAGGGGCTGCTGCTGCCTGTAGGGGCTGCTGCTGCCTGTAGGGGCGGCTGCTGCCTGTAGGGGCTGCTGCCTGTAGGGGCTGCTGCTGCCTGTAGGGGCTGCTGCTGCCTGTAGGGGCTGCTGCTGCCTGTAGGGGCGGCTGCTGCCTGTAGGGGCTGCTGCCTGTAGGGGCGGCTGCTGCCTGTAGGGGCTGCTGCCTGTAGGGGCTGCTGCCTGTAGGGGCGGCTGCTGCCTGTAGGGGCTGCTGCCTGTAGGGGCGGCTGCCTGTAGGGGCTGCTGCCTGTAGGGGCTGCTGCCTGTAGGGGCTGCTGCCTGTAGGGGCTGCTGCTGCCTGTAGGGGCTGCTGCTGCCTGTAGGGGCGGCTGCTGCCTGTAGGGGCTGCTGCTGCCTGTAGGGGCTGCTGCTGCCTGTAGGGGCTGCTGCTGCCTGTAGGGGCGGCTGCTGCCTGTAGGGGCTGCTGCCTGTAGGGGCTGCTGCTGCCTGTAGGGGCTGCTGCTGCCTGTAGGGGCAGCTGCTGCCTGTAGGGGCTGCTGCTGCCTGTAGGGGCGGCTGCTGCCTGTAGGGGCTGCTGCTGCCTGTAGGGGCGGCTGCTGCCTGTAGGGGCGGCTGCCTGTAGGGGCGGCTGCTGCCTGTAGGGGCGGCTGCTGCCTGTAGGGGCTGCTGCTGCCTGTAGGGGCTGCTGCTGCCTGTAGGGGCGGCTGCCTGTAGGGGCGGCTGCTGCCTGTAGGGGCTGCTGCCTGTAGGGGCTGCTGCTGCCTGTAGGGGCTGCTGCCTGTAGGGGCGGCTGCTGCCTGTAGGGGCTGCTGCCTGTAGGGGCTGCTGCTGCCTGTAGGGGCGGCTGCTGCCTGTAGGGGCGGCTGCTGCCTGTAGGGGCTGCTGCCTGTAGGGGCTGCTGCTGCCTGTAGGGGCGGCTGCTGCCTGTAGGGGCGGCTGCTGCCTGTAGGGGCTGCTGCCTGTAGGGGCGGCTGCTGCCTGTAGGGGCTGCTGCTGCCTGTAGGGGCTGCTGCTGCCTGTAGGGGCTGCTGCTGCCTGTAGGGGCGGCTGCTGCCTGTAGGGGCTGCTGCCTGTAGGGGCGGCTGCTGCCTGTAGGGGCGGCTGCTGCCTGTAGGGGCTGCTGCCTGTAGGGGCTGCTGCTGCCTGTAGGGGCGGCTGCTGCCTGTAGGGGCGGCTGCTGCCTGTAGGGGCTGCTGCCTGTAGGGGCTGCTGCTGCCTGTAGGGGCTGCTGCCTGTAGGGGCGGCTGCTGCCTGTAGGGGCTGCTGCTGCCTGTAGGGGCGGCTGCTGCCTGTAGGGGCGGCTGCTGCCTGTAGGGGCTGCTGCCTGTAGGGGCGGCTGCTGCCTGTAGGGGCTGCTGCTGCCTGTAGGGGCTGCTGCCTGTAGGGGCTGCTGCTGCCTGTAGGGGCGGCTGCTGCCTGTAGGGGCTGCTGCCTGTAGGGGCTGCTGCCTGTAGGGGCTGCTGCTGCCTGTAGGGGCGGCTGCTGCCTGTAGGGGCGGCTGCTGCCTGTAGGGGCTGCTGCCTGTAGGGGCTGCTGCCTGTAGGGGCGGCTGCTGCCTGTAGGGGCGGCTGCTGCCTGTAGGGGCGGCTGCTGCCTGTAGGGGCGGCTGCTGCCTGTAGGGGCTGCTGCCTGTAGGGGCTGCTGCTGCCTGTAGGGGCTGCTGCTGCCTGTAGGGGCAGCTGCTGCCTGTAGGGGCTGCTGCTGCCTGTAGGGGCGGCTGCTGCCTGTAGGGGCTGCTGCTGCCTGTAGGGGCGGCTGCCTGTAGGGGCGGCTGCTGCCTGTAGGGGCGGCTGCTGCCTGTAGGGGCTGCTGCTGCCTGTAGGGGCTGCTGCTGCCTGTAGGGGCGGCTGCCTGTAGGGGCGGCTGCTGCCTGTAGGGGCGGCTGCTGCCTGTAGGGGCGGCTGCTGCCTGTAGGGGCTGCTGCCTGTAGGGGCGGCTGCTGCCTGTAGGGGCTGCTGCTGCCTGTAGGGGCGGCTGCTGCCTGTAGGGGCTGCTGCCTGTAGGGGCGGCTGCTGCCTGTAGGGGCGGCTGCTGACTGTAGGGGCTGCTGCTGCCTGTAGGGGCGGCTGCTGCCTGTAGGGGCTGCTGCTGCCTGTAGGGGCTGCTGCCTGTAGGGGCTGCTGCTGCCTGTAGGGGCTGCTGCCTGTAGGGGCTGCTGCTGCCTGTAGGGGCTGCTGCCTGTAGGGGCTGCTGCCTGTAGGGGCTGCTGCCTGTAGGGGCTGCTGCTGCCTGTAGGGGCGGCTGCTGCCTGTAGGGGCGGCTGCTGCCTGTAGGGGCTGCTGCTGCCTGTAGGGGCGGCTGCTGCCTGTAGGGGCGGCTGCTGCCTGTAGGGGCTGCTGCCTGTAGGGGCTGCTGCTGCCTGTAGGGGCGGCTGCTGCCTGTAGGGGCGGCTGCTGCCTGTAGGGGCTGCTGCCTGTAGGGGCGGCTGCCTGTAGGGGCGGCTGCTGCCTGTAGGGGCGGCTGCTGCCTGTAGGGGCGGCTGCTGCCTGTAGGGGCGGCTGCTGCCTGTAGGGGCGGCTGCTGCCTGTAGGGGCGGCTGCTGCCTGTAGGGGCTGCTGCCTGTAGGGGCTGCTGCTGCCTGTAGGGGCTGCTGCCTGTAGGGGCTGCTGCTGCCTGTAGGGGCTGCTGCTGCCTGTAGGGGCTGCTGCTGCCTGTAGGGGCGGCTGCTGCCTGTAGGGGCGGCTGCTGCCCGTAGGGGCTGCTGCCTGTAGGGGCTGCTGCTGCCTGTAGGGGCGGCTGCTGCCTGTAGGGGCGGCTGCTGCCTGTAGGGGCGGCTGCTGCCTGTAGGGGCTGCTGCTGCCTGTAGGGGCGGCTGCTGCCTGTAGGGGCTGCTGCCTGTAGGGGCTGCTGCTGCCTGTAGGGGCGGCTGCTGCCTGTAGGGGCTGCTGCTGCCTGTAGGGGCGGCTGCTGCCTGTAGGGGCTGCTGCTGCCTGTAGCGGCGGCTGCTGCCTGTAGGGGCGGCTGCTGCCTGTAGGGGCGGCTGCTGCCTGGAGGGGCGGCTGCTGCCTGTAGGGGCGGCTGCCTGTAGGGGCGGCTGCCTGTAGGGGCGGCTGCCTGTAGGGGCGGCTGCTGCCTGTAGGGGCGGCTGCTGCCTGTAGGGGCGGCTGCTGCCTGTAGGGGCTGCTGCCTGTAGGGGCGGCTGCTGCCTGTAGGGGCTGCTGCCTGTAGGGGCGGCTGCTGCCTGTAGGGGCTGCTGCCTGTAGGGGCTGCTGCTGCCTGTAGGGGCGGCTGCTGCCTGTAGGGGCGGCTGCTGCCTGTAGGGGCTGCTGCCTGTAGGGGCTGCTGCCTGTAGGGGCTGCTGCCTGTAGGGGCGGCTGCTGCCTGTAGGGGCTGCTGCTGCCTGTAGGGGCGGCTGCTGCCTGTAGGGGCTGCTGCCTGTAGGGGCTGCTGCCTGTAGGGGCGGCTGCTGCCTGTAGGGGCTGCTGCTGCCTGTAGGGGCGGCTGCTGCCTGTAGGGGCGGCTGCTGCCTGTAGGGGCTGCTGCCTGTAGGGGCTGCTGCTGCCTGTAGGGGCTGCTGCCTGTAGGGGCTGCTGCTGCCTGTAGGGGAGGCTGCTGCCTGTAGGGGCTGCTGCCTGTAGGGGCTGCTGCCTGTAGGGGCTGCTGCTGCCTGTAGGGGCGGCTGCTGCCTGTAGGGGCGGCTGCTGCCTGTAGGGGCTGCTGCCTGTAGGGGCTGCTGCCTGTAGGGGCTGCTGCCTGTAGGGGCGGCTGCTGCCTGTAGGGGCGGCTGCTGCCTGTAGGGGCGGCTGCTGCCTGTAGGGGCGGCTGCTGCCTGTAGGGGCTGCTGCCTGTAGGGGCTGCTGCTGCCTGTAGGGGCTGCTGCTGTCTGTAGGGGCAGCTGCTGCCTGTAGGGGCTGCTGCTGCCTGTAGGGGCTGCTGCTGCCTGTAGGGGCTGCTGCTGCCTGTAGGGGCTGCTGCTGCCTGTAGGGGCTGCTGCCTGTAGGGGCGGCTGCTGCCTGTAGGGGCGGCTGCTGCCTGTAGGGGCGGCTGCTGCCTGTAGGGGCGGCTGCTGCCTGTAGGGGCTGCTGCCTGTAGGGGCTGCTGCTGCCTGTAGGGGCTGCTGCTGCCTGTAGGGGCAGCTGCTGCCTGTAGGGGCTGCTGCTGCCTGTAGGGGCTGCTGCTGCCTGTAGGGGCTGCTGCTGCCTGTAGGGGCTGCTGCTGCCTGTAGGGGCGGCTGCTGCCTGTAGGGGCTGCTGCTGCCTGTAGGGGCGGCTGCTGCCTGTAGGGGCGGCTGCTGCCTGTAGGGGCTGCTGCTGCCTGTAGGGGCGGCTGCTGCCTGTAGGGGCGGCTGCCTGTAGGGGCGGCTGCTGCCTGTAGGGGCGGCTGCTGCCTGTAGGGGCTGCTGCTGCCTGTAGGGGCTGCTGCTGCCTGTAGGGGCGGCTGCCTGTAGGGGCGGCTGCTGCCTGTAGGGGCGGCTGCTGCCTGTAGGGGCGGCTGCTGCCTGTAGGGGCTGCTGCCTGTAGGGGCGGCTGCTGCCTGTAGGGGCTGCTGCTGCCTGTAGGGGCGGCTGCTGCCTGTAGGGGCTGCTGCCTGTAGGGGCGGCTGCTGCCTGTAGGGGCTGCTGCTGACTGTAGGGGCTGCTGCTGCCTGTAGGGGCTGCTGCCTGTAGGGGCTGCTGCTGCCTGTAGGGGCTGCTGCCTGTAGGGGCTGCTGCTGCCTGTAGGGGCTGCTGCCTGTAGGGGCGGCTGCTGCCTGTAGGGGCTGCTGCCTGTAGGGGCGGCTGCTGCCTGTAGGGGCTGCTGCCTGTAGGGGCTGCTGCTGCCTGTAGGGGCGGCTGCTGCCTGTAGGGGCGGCTGCTGCCTGTAGGGGCGGCTGCTGCCTGTAGGGGCGGCTGCCTGTAGGGGCGGCTGCCTGTAGGGGCTGCTGCCTGTAGGGGCGGCTGCTGCCTGTAGGGGCGGCTGCTGCCTGTAGGGGCTGCTGCTGCCTGTAGGGGCTGCTGCTGCCTGTAGGGGCTGCTGCTGCCTGTAGGGGCTGCTGCCTGTAGGGGCGGCTGCTGCCTGTAGGGGCGGCTGCCTGTAGGGGCTGCTGCCTGTAGGGGCGGCTGCTGCCTGTAGGGGCTGCTGCTGCCTATAGGGGCGGCTGCTGCCTGTAGGGGCTGCTGCTGCCTGTAGGGGCGGCTGCTGCCTGTAGGGGCTGCTGCTGCCTGTAGGGGCTGCTGCTGCCTGTAGGGGCGGCTGCTGCCTGTAGGGGCTGCTGCCTGTAGGGGCGGCTGCTGCCTGTAGGGGCGGCTGCTGCCTGGAGGGGCGGCTGCTGCCTGTAGGGGCGGCTGCTTGTAGGGGCGGCTGCTTGTAGGGGCGGCTGCCTGTAGGGGCGGCTGCCTGTAGGGGCGGCGGCTGCCTGTAGGGGCGGCTGCTGCCTGTAGGGGCTGCTGCCTGTAGGGGCTGCTGCTGCCTGTAGGGGCGGCTGCTGCCTGTAGGGGCGGCTGCTGCCTGTAGGGGCTGCTGCTGCCTGTAGGGGCGGCTGCCTTTAGGGGCGGCTGCCTGTAGGGGCGGCTGCTGCCTGTAGGGGCGGCTGCCTGTAGGGGCGGCTGCTGCCTGTAGGGGCGGCTGCCTGTAGGGGCGGCTGCTGCCTGTAGGGGCGGCTGCTGCCTGTAGGGGCTGCTGCCTGTAGGGGCGGCTGCTGCCTGTAGGGGCTGCTGCTGCCTGTAGGGGCGGCTGCCTGTAGGGGCGGCTGCTGCCTGTAGGGGCTGCTGCCTGTAGGGGCTGCTGCCTGTAGGGGCGGCTGCTGCCTGTAGGGGCGGCTGCTGCCCATAGGGGCGGCTGCCTGTAGGGGCTGCTGCCCATAGGGGCGGCTGCTGCCCATAGGGGCGGCTGCCTGTAGGGGCGGCTGCTGCCTGTAGGGGCGGCTGCTGCCTGTAGGGGCGGCTGCTGCCTGTAGGGGCTGCTGCCTGTAGGGGCGGCTGCTGCCTGTAGGGGCGGCTGCTGCCCATAGGGGCGGCTGCCTGTAGGGGCGGCTGCTGCCTGTAGGGGCTGCTGCTGCCTGTAGGGGCGGCTGCCTGTAGGGGCGGCTGCTGCCTGTAGGGGCTGCTGCCGCCTGTAGGGGCGGCTGCTGCCTGTAGGGGCTGCTGCTGCCTGTAGGGGCGGCTGCCTGTAGGGGCGGCTGCTGCCTGTAGGGGCGGCTGCTGCCTGTAGGGGCTGCTGCTGCCTGTAGGGGCTGCTGCCTGTAGGGGCGGCTGCTGCCTGTAGGGGCTGCTGCCGCCTGTAGGGGCGGCTGCTGCCTGTAGGGGCTGCTGCTGCCTGTAGGGGCGGCTGCCTGTAGGGGCGGCTGCTGCCTGTAGGGGCGGCTGCTGCCTGTAGGGGCGGCTGCTGCCTGTAGGGGCGGCTGCTGCCTGTAGGGGCTGCTGCCTGTAGGGGCGGCTGCTGCCTGTAGGGGCTGCTGCCTGTAGGGGCGGCTGCTGCCTGTAGGGGCGGCTGCTGCCTGTAGGGGCTGCTGCCTGTAGGGGCTGCTGCTGCCTGTAGGGGCGGCTGCTGCCTGTAGGGGCGGCTGCTGCCTGTAGGGGCTGCTGCCTGTAGGGGCGGCTGCTGCCTGTAGGGGCTGCTGCCTGTAGGGGCTGCTGCTGCCCATAGGGGCGGCTGCCTGTAGGGGCTGCTGCTGCCTGTAGGGGCTGCTGCCTGTAGGGGCGGCTGCTGCCTGTAGGGGCTGCTGCCTGTAGGGGCTGCTGCCTGTAGGGGCTGCTGCCTGTAGGGGCGGCTGCCTGTAGGGGCGGCTGCTGCCTGTAGGGGCTGCTGCCTGTAGGGGCGGCTGCTGCCTGTAGGGGCTGCTGCTGCCTGTAGGGGCGGCTGCTGCCTGTAGGGGCTGCTGCCTGTAGGGGCGGCTGCTGCCTGTAGGGGCGGCTGCTGCCTGTAGGGGCTGCTGCCTGTAGGGGCGGCTGCTGCCTGTAGGGGCGGCTGCTGCCTGTAGGGGCGGCTGCTGCCTGTAGGGGCTGCTGCTGCCTGTAGGGGCGGCTGCTGCCTGTAGGGGCGGCTGCTGCCTGTAGGGGCTGCTGCCTGTAGGGGCGGCTGCTGCCTGTAGGGGCGGCTGCTGCCTGTAGGGGCGGCTGCTGCCTGTAGGGGCTGCTGCTGCCTGTAGGGGCGGCTTGATTTGAGGGGGCAAGACATTTATTTAAGGGGGCAACGCCCCCTCTGGCCCCCGTGTAGAGCTGGCCTCGGTTCCCAGAGTTTCTAAAAGCAGAATGGGAGGCAGATCCTTCAGTTATCAGGCCCCTCTCTGTGGAACCAGCTGCCGGCTTTTTGTTGTGAAACTGGACTGAATCATCTTTTTTTCATCAGTGACTCGTGCTTCTGACATTTTACATGTTTCTGCTTGTGCTGTGTGCAGGACTCTCTGGTATGTTGCAGCATCTCAGTGAGCTGAAGCTAAAATAGCAAACTGTTGACCCCATTTTCATGTATTAAAATGGATTTTAGGTTAAATTCCAGCTCGTTTTCCACCGTCATGAAGGATCATAAGCAGGACTGACTGCTTATGGTCCTTCAGGCCTGACACTTCTTCTTTTGTCCTCCACTTGTCCAGTTTCCTCAAATGTTTTAAGGACACACTGCACACCATGCTGAGATATGCCAAGTTTTCAGCTAATAGCTCTTTGGGAATCACCTTGTTGCTGCAGAAATCCTATTTTCTGTCTGTCAAACTGTGTTTTCTTTGCTGTTTTTCATAGATGCAGCTAAAGAAATGGGAACAAATGATGTGTCTTTGTGACAAAGTGCCTAAAGATCCAGTTTAAAATGGCTTCTTTGCTAAGTTGTCTGTAATGGGACATTTTATTTAGCCTTCTGCTTGTGACTCATCATGTTTGAATAACCTGTAACACTCGGTCTTCTCTCCCACGCATAAGATGTTTCCAATCAAACATTTCAGTGTTTCATTCTGTTTTCCACAAGGCCGTCCGGCTCACCAAGAGCTAAGAAGAAGTTATCTTAGCTGGTGTGAGACATGTTCTCCTGTGTTTCATTCAGAGCAGCTTCTTCCCTGAAGCTGTCAGACTGCTGAACTCCAGCTCCTCTCTCATGGATTCTGTCTCTCTCTGTCTTCACCACACACTGACCTGCACTAAAAAGCACTTTGCAGCATTACGGACTACATGTGTACTATCTGTTTTACACTTATTCATTAGGCTTCTAAAAGCGGGACCGAGTCCTAATTTCTCAGCTGTAAATGTGTTCATGTGAGCTGGAAACTTCCTTGAATCTAACCCTAATATGTGAAGCAGTGAAACTGTAAGTCTGCCTCAGGGGCTCTGTGTTGCTCTCTCCTTTCCCCTTTGAAGGTGGATAATCATCGTAATTATTTTTCCACCACAGCTTTCCTTTATGTGTCGACATGTTTTTGATGTTTCCCAGCTTCAGCACACCTCCCTCAGACTAATGGCTCTTTCACAGTTTTGTACAGAGCTTCAGAGTTTCAGAGCTTCAGAGTTTCAGAGTTTCAGAGCTTCAGAGCTTCAGAGCTTCAGAGCTTCAGAGCTTCAGAGTTTCAGAGTTTCAGAGCTTCAGAGATTCAGAGCTTCAGAGCTTCAGAGTTTCAGAGTTTCAGAGCTTCAGAGCTTCAGAGCTTCAGAGTTTCAGAGCTTCAGAGCTTCAGAGCTTCAGAGTTTCAGAGCTTCAGAGCTTCAGAGCTTCAGAGTTTCAGAGCTTCAGAGTTTCAGAGCTTCAGAGTTTCAGAGCTTCAGAGTTTCAGAGTTTCAGAGCTTCAGAGTTTCAGAGCTTCAGAGTTTCAGAGCTTCAGAGCTTCAGAGCTTCAGAGCTTCAGAGCTTCAGAGCTTCAGAGCTTCAGAGCTTCAGAGTTTCAGAGCTTCAGAGTTTTAGAGCTTCAGAGTTTCAGAGCTTCAGAGCTTCAGAGCTTCAGAGCAACACCAGTCTGAGCACCGGTGACGCTTCACGGCAGGGAACACTGGTCGGTGTCACCAGCACCTCGTGTTTCTCCTCTTTCTTCATCTCCCTTCCATCTCAGTGACTCATTTAATCGCTGCCATGTGGGCGGCAAACAGGCCCGTACACGAGCGCAGAAAGAACGCTCGCCGCAGCGCTGAGGACCTGCCCCAGCTTGTGTTCATCCTCCTGCTTCAGGTTTGGATCCAGGATCCTGTTTCCCTCGGCTGGATAGTGTTACATTTACCTGTTTTTCACACTATGTGCGATTCAAAGCTGATTCAGAATGTTTATATTTCAGTATCTTTAACTTTTATCATTTTTAAAATATTCAGCTTTTTGTTCAATTTTCA
Organism: Leuresthes tenuis; assembly: GCF_036924035.1. Taxonomy (NCBI): domain Eukaryota; kingdom Metazoa; phylum Chordata; class Actinopteri; order Atheriniformes; family Atherinopsidae; genus Leuresthes; species Leuresthes tenuis. Next base: position 411,776 of record NW_027325374.1, read on the forward strand.
CTGAAGTGAACAGAAAAAGCTTCAAATCCTTCAGAAACTTTCAGCTCTTTCCAACTGAACCACTTCAGAAACTTTCAGCTGTTTCCAACTGAACCACTTCAGAAACTTTCAGCTCTTTCCAACTGAACCACTTCAGAAACTTTCAGCTCTTTCCAACTGAACCACTTCAGAAACTTTCCGCTCTTTCCAACTGAACCACTTCAGAAACCTTCAGCTCTTACTGTGTAATTGTATCTTCTTTACTTTGCAGTGAGCTGGGACACAGTCCAGCCTGTCACAGTCTTTACTCCACAGACATAAGTTTACCATGAAAACAAAGGGAACTGTCACTCACAATGTGACGTTTGTAGCCATCAGAACTTCACTTTCTGAACTGGAAGCTTCTAAATCACAGGCTTTTCTACCAAAAGCCACAGAGACAGCTCTAATTTCCACATTTTTTTCCTCAGTAACACAAATGAGACATCGGTCTGACCAGCAAAGCCTTATTGGTCCTTCGGTGTAGAAACGGTGACAGATGGAGTTACAGTTTTTACACAAAGTGCTATCTGACAGCACTGAACTGACAGGCAGAATCAGCTGTTCTGGTTCCTGTAGCAAACCTCACCTTCCAGACATGTTCGTGCAATATGGGAAAGATGCATGGAGCCCCTGCATCATGCTGTGAGATAAAGAACAACCGACACAAACTGACACGGGCCAACCTTCCGGGTTTCCTCTCAGCTGTTATGATGCACTGACTCCTGAACCTTTAACTGGAATTAGCTGTTGAATAATCAGCTGATATAGCTTCAAACATCTGAATGAAACATTTAGTGTCTAAGGTCAATGTTTATTTAACCTTTGACCTTCCCTATGAGAACTCTTCATCTCTGTGTTGAAATGATGTTGAGCCAACATTTAATTCTCCTCTAAGTCAGTAATCCACTCAACATTTCAGCCTTTTAGAGAGACTCAGTAGCATTTTTACCTCTTTCCACTGTTCTTCAACTATTACTTAAACCTTTTCAGCCTTTTTCATCACCACTCGGCTTCAGGTGCATTCATTCAGCACTGCTCTTCCACAGCTTTCCCCGGGGGGCTTGGCTTTTTCTCTCAGTGAGGAGCAGTTTGTTGCTCCAGCTGAGTTTGATGTGAACATCAGAGCCGACACTAAACCTGGAGGACGAAGACACAAACAGAAGCAGAGAATTCAGTCTTTTATCAGTCATGAGAGGAACTGGTTCACAGAGGACTTTCCATCCTCCCTGCTGAGCACCAGAAGGTGAAATATCAGGTTAATAACATAAGGTTGATGAAAGAACCAATCACAGCAGAGTCCTTCTGGTTGATCAGACAGCAACTAAAACAGATGTGTGAGCAAGGTGGACATTTCTGAAAAGCTTGTTAAAACGCTTCTGTTCGCACTCCATTTCCTGCGAATTGTACAGAATGTTTTAACTTTGATGTCAGATCTTATATTATTGCCTTTAAATATAATTTACTAATTTATTAACTTGTCCAAAAGTTTCAAGCTTCATAAGGAAGGAAACACATTCAGATAGTGAATCTTTGACTTATCAGGTCCTTCGGTAGAAAAGTGACTGGCCTCTGAAAGTGAACGGCATTGAAAACTATTCCTGGAGGGATCAGCTCCATAAAGCTGTGAGTCATCATGGGAACTTCCCATCCCAAATTACGTGAAAATAATTGTTATCATAATTATGAGTCAGGAGCTGGCTCCAAAAAGTGAGACAGAATAAGAAAGAATGAGCCCCAGAGACTCCCTGCAGGAAGGAAGCGATGCAGGCTGCCGCCCTGGAGACATCTGATGGGAGGAAATCCTCACACAGGAGAGCAAAGTATGCCTCAGATAATCAAGCAACCTGTCGCCCACCCGCCTCTCCTCCGCTCTTCCAGCCTCCGGCACATTCTCCTCCCTGCAGGTTAATGATGCCACGGAGTCCCTTTGCTCTACTCTGAGCTTATCTCTGGATAGTCTGTCCTCTATCCACCAAACCCTCCCGATCCTCCCAGTCTCACCCCCGGCTTAATGATTCTCTCCGAGCTGCCAAAAGGAAATGGCACAAGTCAAAGGATCCTGCAGATCGAGCTAAACTTGTAAACCTGATTCAGATCCTCAGTGTGAACCTGATTCAGATCCTCAGTGTAAACCTGATTCAGATCCTCAGTGTGAACCTGCTCCAGATCCTCAGTGTAAACCTGATCCAGATCCTCAGTGTAAACCTGATCCAGATCCTCAGTGTGAACCTGCTCCAGATCCTCAGTGTGAACCTGATCCTCAGTGTAAACCTGATCCAGATCCTCAGTGTGAACCTGATCCAGATCCTCAGTGTAAACCTGATTCAGATCCTCAGTGTGAACCTGATCCAGATCCTCAGTGTGAACCTGATTCAGATCCTCAGTATAAACCTGATTCAGATCCTCAGTGTAAACCTGATCCAGATCCTCAGTGTGAACCTGCTCCAGATCCTCAGTGTGAACCTGATCCTCAGTGTAAACCTGATCCAGATCCTCAGTGTGAACCTGATCCAGATCCTCAGTGTAAACCTGATCCAGATCCTCAGTATAAACCTGATTCAGATCCTCAGTGTGAACCTGCTCCAGATCCTCAGTGTGAACCTGATCCAGATCCTCAGTGTGAACCTGATCCTCAGTATAAACCTGATTCAGATCCTCAGTGTGAACCTGCTCCAGATCCTCAGTGTGAACCTGATCCTCAGTGTGAACCTGCTCCAGATCCTCAGTGTAAACCTGATCCAGATCCTCAGTGTAAACCTGATCCAGATCCTCAGTGTAAACCTGATTCAGATCCTCAGTATAAACCTGATTCAGATCCTCAGTGTGAACCTGCTCCAGATCCTCAGTGTAAACCTGATCCAGATCCTCAGTGTAAACCTGATCCAGATCCTCAGTGTAAACCTGATTCAGATCCTCAGTATAAACCTGATTCAGATCCTCAGTGTGAACCTGCTCCAGATCCTCAGTGTGAACCTGATCCTCAGTGTAAACCTGATCCAGATCCTCAGTGTAAACCCGATTCAGATCCTCAGTGTGAACCTGATCCAGATGCTCAGTGTGAACCTGATCCAGATCCTCAGTGTAAACCTGATCCAGATCCTCAGTATAAACCTGATTCAGATCCTCAGTGTGAACCTGCTCCAGATCCTCAGTGTAAACCTGATCCAGATCCTCAGTGTGAACCTGATCCTCAGTGTGAACCTGATCCAGATCCTCAGTGTGAACCTGATCCTCAGTGTGAACCTGATCCAGATCCTCAGTGTGAACCTGATCCAGATCCTCAGTGTAAACCTGATCCAGATCCTCAGTGTGAACCTGATCCAGATCCTCAGTGTGAACCTGCTCCAGATCCTCAGTGTAAACCTGATCCAGATCCTCAGTGTAAACCTGATCCAGATCCTCAGTGTAAACCTGATTCAGATCCTCAGTATAAACCTGATTCAGATCCTCAGTGTGAACCTGCTCCAGATCCTCAGTGTAAACCTGATCCAGATCCTCAGTGTAAACCTGATCCAGATCCTCAGTGTAAACCTGATTCAGATCCTCAGTATAAACCTGATTCAGATCCTCAGTGTGAACCTGCTCCAGATCCTCAGTGTGAACCTGATCCTCAGTGTAAACCTGATCCAGATCCTCAGTGTAAACCCGATTCAGATCCTCAGTGTGAACCTGATCCAGATGCTCAGTGTGAACCTGATCCAGATCCTCAGTGTAAACCTGATCCAGATCCTCAGTATAAACCTGATTCAGATCCTCAGTGTGAACCTGCTCCAGATCCTCAGTGTAAACCTGATCCAGATCCTCAGTGTGAACCTGATCCTCAGTGTGAACCTGATCCAGATCCTCAGTGTGAACCTGATCCTCAGTGTGAACCTGATCCAGATCCTCAGTGTGAACCTGATCCAGATCCTCAGTGTAAACCTGATCCAGATCCTCAGTGTGAACCTGATCCAGATCCTCAGTGTAAACCTGATCCAGATCCTCAGTGTAAACCTGATCCAGATCCTCAGAGTAAACCTGATCCAGATCCTCAGTGTGAACCTGATCCAGATCCTCAGTGTGAACCTGATCCAGATCCTCAGTGTGAACCTGATCCAGATCCTCAGTGTGAACCTGATCCAGATTCAAACATGCATGTCAGGTTAATTGGTGACTCCAAATTGTCCGTAGGAGTGAGTGTGGTTGTGTGTCTCGTTTGTCTCTGTGTGGCCCTGTGATGGACTGGCGATCTGTCCAGGGTGTACGCCGCCTTTCGCCCGATGACTGCTGGGATAGCAGGTTATCTAAGGCTCCACCCGCGACCCGATTAGCAGGTTATCTAAGGCTCCACCCGCGACCCGATTAGCAGGTTATCTAAGGCTCCACCCGCGACCCGATTAGCAGGTTATCTAAGGCTCCAGCCGCGACCCGATAAACGGATTGACGGTATAGAAGATGGATGGATAAAAGTCAACAACACAGAGAACTAAATTCTTCAGATCCTCGGTGTAAACATTTGTTTTTGGGCTGTTGTTCATTGGAGACTCACGCTGAGCTGGGTGTGTGACATCATAACACTTCACATGCTCACCTGTACCTGCAGAAACACGCCTTATACCTTTGGAAGAGTTCCCCGAGCAAACATTTCTACCCTTAACATGTTTGTCTGTTTGGCTGCATGTCAGAGCAGGAAGATCAGTTTATTTATCATCCCTGAACCTGAGAAGCATGTCATTTAACATGTGTTCTGCCCCCTGGTGGAGTCATATGATACAGATTTGCTTAGATTTGCTTAGATTTGCTTAGATTTGCTAAGATTTGCTTAGATTTGCTAAGATTTGCTTAGATTTGCTTAGATTTGTTTAGATTTGCTAAGATTTGCTTAGATTTGAAAACAGTTGACTGACACGTGATCAGTTATGACTGATTATAAACATAAAATTAATACACAATCAATATCCAATAAATAAATCACGGTTTTGTACCATGTACAATACAGAAAATCAGGAATAATCAAGCAATGATAATAAGAAGATGTAATGCAGCTCAGCCGGCTGGTTCTGGCCGAACATCAGACCGGCTGGTTCTGGCCGAACATCGGACCGGCTGGTTCTGGCCGAACATCAGACCGGCTGGTTCTGGCCCAACATCAGACCGGCTGGTTCTGGCCGAACATCGGACCGGCTGGTTCTGGACCTGCTAAGCCACCTTGGAAGGAGAGGTTACCAGCTCCTCTCCCTGTTGGGCTACATTTGGTCAAAGTGTCAAAAACAACACGTTGTTCAAGATGTCATCAGGCTGATTATGGGTGGAAACGAGGGGAAGATGAAGAAGCTCATCGCTGACAGATGAAAATCAGATGAAAAGATTAAAGTATTAATAAATCTGTTATTTCATACATCAGACTTCACAGGGTTAAAGAAAGGTCAGAACTGGAATAACGGGCTGAAAAGGCAGAAACTCACGCATTTCATCTTCCTACAGGAGAGGACAGAATAGAATAGGACAGTATAGAATAGAATAGAATAGAATAGAATAGAACAGAATAGAATAGAATAGAACAGTATAGAACAGTATAGAATAGAATAGAATAGAATAGAATAGAATAGAACAGGACAGTATAGAATAGAATAGAACAGTATAGAATAGAATAGAATAGAATAGAATAGGACAGTATAGAATAGAATAGAATAGAATAGAATAGAATAGAACAGGACAGTATAGAATAGAATAGAACAGAACAGAATAGAATAGAATAGAATAGAACAGAATAGAACAGTATAGAATAGAATAGAACAGTATAGAACAGAATAGAACAGTATAGAATAGAATAGAATAGAATAGAATAGAATAGAATAGAATAGAACAGAATAGAACAGTATAGAACAGAATAGAACAGTATAGAACAGAATAGAACAGTATAGAACAGAATAGAACAGTATAGTATAGAATAGAATAGAATAGAATAGAATAGAACAGAACAGAACAGAACAGAACAGAACAGAATAGAATAGAATAGAATAGAATAGAATAGAATAGAATAGAATAGAATAGAATAGAATAGAATAGAACAGAACAGAATAGAATAGAATAGAATAGAACAGGACAGTATAGAATAGAATAGAATAGAATAGAATAGAACAGAATAGAATAGAATAGAATAGAATAGAATAGAACAGTATAGAATAGAATAGAATAGAATAGAATAGAATAGAATAGAACAGAACAGAACAGAATAGAATAGAATAGAATAGAATAGAATAGAATAGAATAGAATAGAACAGGACAGTATAGAATAGAATAGAATAGAATAGAATAGAACAGAATAGAATAGAATAGAATAGAATAGAACAGAATAGAATAGAATAGAATAGAATAGAATAGAATAGAATAGAACAGAACAGAATAGAACAGAATAGAACAGAACAGAACAGAACTGAGGAGAATCAGACGTTTGAACACTCCGCTTCGCTCTGCTGTGATTTCCCTTTTATTCAGGAAGCTGAACAGGAAGCAGCTGAAAGGAGGCTGGAAAGTACGGGTCTGATCTCACAGCTTTTACATCTCTGTGAGGACCACCCCAGTGTGACGAACTGAAAATAATTTGAGACACGCAGAAAGAGAAGCTGGCAGGACCTGCACATGTCTGAAAGACCCAAATCCTCAGACCAGAAGCTGCAGATTCTGGTTCAGGACTCAGTTTTAGATCTGAGAGGTCCAACAGTCTGCTGGAGGGTCAGTGGAGGTCTGCACAAGTGTAGTAGAACAGTGTGTGTGTGTGTTTCTGGGAAACTCCTGAAGAGAAAGTCCGGATTATTTTCCTGTTGGTCACATGTTCGTCTGAATTATAAATAAACAACTTTCACATAAATACAGAAAAATATGGTACAAAGTACAAAAATGGTACTTCACAAAGTTAAAAATAAAGTAGAAATAAAGAAGTAGAAAATGTTCAGACGAGGGAAACCTGTCCCAGCAGAACTCTGCCGGTCAGGTTTAAACAGATTTAAGATCTTTGCTCTGGAAGAGTCCAAATGATAAATGACCACATGTCAATGTGAAAAGAAACAGCACCACCTGCAGGTCGCCACATACAACTACACCAGGTTGTAATGACTGCATCCATCCAGCAGGGGGAGACAGGTCCCTTTCTTTACCCTTCATGCAACACCAAATGAGACTCGTGATCATTCACCACAAACCAAGGAGGCTAAATAAAAACAAAGAAAGAATCATGTAATTCCTTCATCTTCCTCCAGTGTGGATCAACACTTCTTTCCTCTTTCTTAAGGACATCACTTTCAGATCCTGTTCATCTGCTGGAGATAGTTTTTTAGGCCTGACTCTTCTTCTTTTGTCCTCCACTTGTCCAGTTTCCTCAAATGTTTTAAGGACACACTGCACACCATGCTGAGATATGCCAAGTTTTCAGCTAATAGCTCTTTGGGAATCACCTTGTTGCTGCAGAAATCCTATTTTCTGTCTGTCAAACTGTGTTTTCTTTGCTGTTTTTCATAGATGCAGCTAAAGAAATGGGAACAAATGATGTGTCTTTGTGACAAAGAGCCTAAAGATCCAGTTTAAAATGGCTTCTTTGCTAAGTTGTCTGTTCTGTGTCGACACAACACTGGTTCATCCCTTGAGTTAGGAGCCTTTTTCCTGCCTGAATGGTTCAAAGGTCAGAGTTAAGTGGCTGAACAAAGAAAAAACACTGAAAATGCTCAGGAACAAGGACTGAAGATGAGGGAAAAAGCAGAAAATATCCAAAGAAAAACTGTGAAAGAGCTTCAGAAAGCTGCAGAACTATTGATCAGGACACTTTAAAGGTTTCAGAAAGCTGCAGAACTGTTGATCAGGACACTTTAAAGGTTTCAGAAAGCTGCAGAACTATTGATCAGGACACTTTAAAGGTTTCAGAAAGCTGCAGAACTATTGATCAGGACTCTGGGTTGGGACTCTGGGTCGGGACTCTGGGTCTGGGAATGGAAACTTTAGCTGAGGATGAGATGAATAAACTGATGAGTTTTTCCTGCCAGAATACTTAAGATCACTGCTGAGGTGAAGCGGGTTCAGAGGTGTTTCGGATCTGTTGGTACCGGTTGAACTGCGGTCAGTCCTTTTCTGGAGGTCACATCCTGAACCCAAAACCTCTCACCACCTAAATGTTTCCAAGTCCTTTACAGACCAAACAGGAGACCTGATTGGACCTTCTCTGACCATGAGCCCCTTCAGCAGGAGACCTGATTGGACCTTCTGTCCTGATGTCCTCCACATCAGTCAAACTCCCGCAGACCTGCAGGTAGTGGAATCTGTTTCTGTCTCACAGCTGCTTTCTGTTTTCTTAAAATTCATTCGTACGTTGGACCTAAACGCAGCTTCTGATTGGCTCCTGCAGCGGCTCTCAGCCCTGTGGCCATAAACAGAAAAGAGGCTGAACACACTCCGTTTTTTCTTTGAATAAAGGCTTGAACACACACACACACACTCACACACACCCACACACACACACACACACTCACACACATTCCTGAGCTGGCTGTGAGTGACTCGCTCTGTGTTGACCTTAGACAGCCAATCAGAGAGCGCTTCAGTCCCTGTAAGGAGTCCAGCTGTTTTCCCATTTTCGGTCAAAGTCCAGACCGTGTGTGTCTCCATAGTTCTGCTGCTATGGGCCCAGCCTGCTGGGGGAGCTCCCATGATGCACCTCTCCTCCCTCCATGTTCTGCTGCTATAGGCCCAGCCTGCTGGGGGAGCTCCCATGATGCACCTCTCCTCCCTCCATGTTCTGCTGCTATAGGCCCAGCCTGCTGGGGGAGCTCCCATGATGCACCTCTCCTCCCTCCATTTTTCTGCTGCTACAGGCCCAGCCTGCTGGGGGAGCTCCCATGATGCACCTCTCCTCCCTCCATGTACAGATGACATCATTGCTGTCATTAACTTGTGTTTCTCTCTCTCAGCAGGTGTCTCTGGCCTGGTGTTACGCTGCTTGTTGTCCCCTCTTTCCTGTCCTCTCAGCCCCAGCTGGTCCAGGCAGATGGACCCTTCCTGGTTCTGGTTCTGATGGAGGTTTCTTCCTGGTTCTGGTTCTGATGGAGGTTTCTTCCTGTTAAAGGGAGTTTTTTCTCTCCACAGTCGCCTCATGCAGCTCAGGATCAGAGAGAAGTTTCAGTTAATCTGTTGGTTTCCTGAGCTAAAGGACTGTTTTTGAACTGACTCATTTGTAATTGAATGAATTGGATCCTGATTATATTAGAACTGGATTATAATTGGATTAAAATGTGTTTGAAGCTCTTTCAGATGGAGTTTGTTGTGATTTCTAAATATATGGCGCCGCTGAAGGCTGTGCAGCTAAACAAGGACATTCAGGACAACAGACAGTAACTGCAGGTCACAGCAGGCCACGCCCACCCTGTTCCCTCTCCTTACATGAGGAGGAGGAAGAGCCAAGTCTGCTCTAATTTACTGAGTGGCTGCCTTATTTGGAGCCTCAGACTCTGAGATCTCCCTGCTGTCACTTGTTTTCTGTATATCAGCTCTTACTCCAGCGTTTCTGACATGTCTCCTTATTTTTGGTGCCCGAGCTGTAGATGAGCGGCGAGGAGGCGGAGTCTCTGCTGCAGGAAGTCTGGCTTTGGTTTCCTTATAAGGAGAAGCTGTGACTTAAACACACTGCAGAGAAACTTTCAGAAACATTCCTGTCTCAGTCAGGCTTTGTGTTCTGAAAACTACATTACCCACAATCCTCAGTGCCCATGGCAGCAGAGAGGAGGCCGAGAGACACTGTGTGTCTGACTCTTATCTGGCTCTGCTGCCCTGACAAAGTTAATAAAGGTCCTGAAGCAATGCATGATGGTTAGACATCTTTTGGGGGGTGTCTGCTGTTAGTAACACCTGCAGCTGATGTGGTGGCAACATCTGTCAGGGCATCACTTTAACAGCATCACATCTGTCAGGGCATCACTTTAACAGCATCACATCTGTCAAGGCATCACTTTAACAGCACCACATCTGTCAGGGCATCACTTTAACAGCACCACATCTGTCAGGGCATCACTTTAACAGCACCACATCTGTCAGGGCATCACTTTAACAGCACCACATCTGTCAGGGCATCACTTTAACAGCACCACATCTGTCAGGGCATCACTTTAACAGCACCACATCTGTCAGGGCATCACTTTAACAGCATCACATCTGTCAGGGCATCACTTTAACAGCATCACATCTGTCAGGGCATCACTTTAACAGCATCACATCTGTCAGGGCATCACTTTAACAGCATCACATCTGTCAGGGCATCACTTTAACAGCACCACATCTGTCAGGACATCACTTTAACAGCATCACATCTGTCAGGGCATCACTTTAACAGCACCACATCTGTCAGGGCATCACTTTAACAGCATCACATCTGTCAGGGCATCACTTTAACAGCACCACATCTGTCAGGGCATCACTTTAACAGCACCACATCTGTCAGGGCATCACTTTAACAGCATCACATCTGTCAGGGCATCACTTTAACAGCATCACATCTGTCAGGGCATCACTTTAACAGCATCACATCTGTCAGGGCATCACTTTAACAGCACCACATCTGTCAGGGCATCACTTTAACAGCATCACATCTGTCAGGGCATCACTTTAACAGCATCACATCTGTCAGGGCATCACTTTAACAGCACCACATCTGTCCTGTCAGGGCATCACTTTAACAGCATCACATCTGTCAGGGCATCACTTTAACAGCACCACATCTGTCCTGTCAGGGCATCACTTTAACAGCATCACATCTGTCAGGGCATCACTTTAACAGCACCACATCTGTCCTGTCAGGGCATCACTTTAACAGCACCACATCTGTCAGGGCATCACTTTAACAGCATCACATCTGTCAGGGCATCACTTTAACAGCATCACATCTGTCAGGGCATCACTTTAACAGCATCACATCTGTCAGGGCATCACTTTAACAGCACCACATCTGTCAGGGCATCACTTTAACAGCATCACATCTGTCAGGGCATCACTTTAACAGCATCACATCTGTCAGGGCATCACTTTAACAGCACCACATCTGTCCTGTCAGGGCATCACTTTAACAGCATCACATCTGTCAGGGCATCACTTTAACAGCATCACATCTGTCAGGGCATCACTTTAACAGCATCACATCTGTCAGGGCATCACTTTAACAGCACCACATCTGTCAGGGCATCACTTTAACAGCACCACATCTGTCAGGGCATCACTTTAACAGCATCACATCTGTCAGGGCATCACTTTAACAGCATCACATCTGTCAGGGCATCACTTTAACAGCATCACATCTGTCAGGGCATCACTTTAACAGCATCACATCTGTCAGGGCATCACTTTAACAGCACCACATCTGTCAGGGCATCACTTTAACAGCACCACATCTGTCAGGGCATCACTTTAACAGCATCACATCTGTCAGGGCATCACTGATGACCACTTTACCTTTAATGACTGTTTCTGACCACTTTACCTTTAATGAAACTATCAGTACTGACTGTTTCTGACCACTTTACCTTTAATGAAACTATCCGTACTGACTGTTTCTGACCACTTTACCTTTAATGAAACTATCCGTACTGACTGTTTCTGACCACTTTACCTTTAATGAAACTATCAGTACTGACTGTTTCTGACCACTTTACCTTTAATGAAACTATCCGTACTGACTGTTTCTGACCACTTTACCTTTAATGACTGTTTCTGACCACTTTACCTTTAATGAAACTATCCGTACTGACTGTTTCTGACCACTTAACCTTTAATGAAACTATCAGTACTGACTGTTTCTGACCACTTTACCTTTAATGAAACTATCACTACTGACTGTTTCTGACCACTTTACCTTTAATGAAACTATCAGTACTGACTGTTTCTGACCACTTTACCTTTAATGAAACTATCCGTACTGACTGTTTCTGACCACTTTACCTTTAATGAAACTATCAGTACTGACTGTTTCTGACCACTTTACCTTTAATGAAACTATCCGTACTGACTGTTTCTGACCACTTTACCTTTAATGAAACTATCAGTACTGACTGTTTCTGACCACTTTACCTTTAATGAAACTATCCGTACTGACTGTTTCTGACCACTTTACCTTTAATGAAACTATCAGTACTGACTGTTTCTGACCACTTTACCTTTAATGAAACTATCCGTACTGACTGTTTCTGACCACTTTACCTTTAATGAAACTATCAGTACTGACTGTTTCTGACCACTTTACCTTTAATGAAACTATCAGTACTGACTGTTTCTGACCACTTTACCTTTAATGAAACTATCAGTACTGACTGTTTCTGACCACTTTACCTTTAATGAAACTATCCGTACTGACTGTTTCTGACCACTTTACCTTTAATGAAACTATCAGTACTGACTGTTTCTGACCACTTTACCTTTAATGAAACTATCAGTACTGACTGTTTCTGACCACTTTACCTTTAATGACTGTTTCTGACCACTTTACCTTTAATGAAACTATCACTACTGACTGTTTCTGACCACTTTACCTTTAATGAAGCTATCAGTACTGACTGTTTCTGACCACTTTACCTTTAATGAAACTATCAGTACTGACTGTTTCTGACCACTTTACCTTTAATGACTGTTTCTGACCACTTTACCTTTAATGAAACTATCCGTACTGACTGTTTCTGACCACTTTACCTTTAATGAAACTATCAGTACTGACTGTTTCTGACCACTTTACCTTTAATGAAACTATCCGTACTGACTGTTTCTGACCACTTTACCTTTAATGAAACTATCAGTACTGACTGTTTCTGACCACTTTACCTTTAATGAAACTATCCGTACTGACTGTTTCTGACCACTTTACCTTTAATGAAGCTATCAGTACTGACTGTTTCTGACCACTTTACCTTTAATGACTGTTTCTGACCACTTTACCTTTAATGAAGCTATCAGTACTGACTGTTTCTGACCACTTTACCTTTAATGAAACTATCAGTACTGACTGTTTCTGACCACTTTACCTTTAATGAAACTATCCGTACTGACTGTTTCTGACCACTTTACCTTTAATGAAACTATCCGTACTGACTGTTTCTGACCACTTTACCTTTAATGAAACTATCAGTACTGACTGTTTCTGACCACTTTACCTTTAATGAAACTATCCGTACTGACTGTTTCTGACCACTTTACCTTTAATGAAGCTATCAGTACTGACTGTTTCTGACCACTTTACCTTTAATGACTGTTTCTGACCACTTTACCTTTAATGAAGCTATCAGTACTGACTGTTTCTGACCACTTTACCTTTAATGACTGTTTCTGACCACTTTACCTTTAATGAAGCTATCAGTACTGACTGTTTCTGACCACTTTACCTTTAATGAAACTATCAGTACTGACTGTTTCTGACCACTTTACCTTTAATGAAACTATCAGTACTGACTGTTTCTGACCACTTTACCTTTAATGACTGTTTCTGACCACTTTACCTTTAATGACTGTTTCTGACCACTTTACCTTTAATGACTGTTTCTGACCACTTTACCTTTAATGAAACTATCCGTACTGACTGTTTCTGACCACTTTACCTTTAATGAAGCTATCCGTACTGACTGTTTCTGACCACTTTACCTTTAATGAAACTATCCGTACTGACTGTTTCTGACCACTTTACCTTTAATGAAACTATCAGTACTGACTGTTTCTGACCACTTTACCTTTAATGAAGCTATCAGTACTGACTGTTTCTGACCACTTTACCTTTAATGAAACTATCCGTACTGACTGTTTCTGACCACTTTACCTTTAATGACTGTTTCTGACCACTTTACCTTTAATGAAACTATCACTACTGACTGTTTCTGACCACTTTACCTTTAATGAAACTATCAGTACTGACTGTTTCTGACCACTTTACCTTTAATGAAACTATCCGTACTGACTGTTTCTGACCACTTTACCTTTAATGACTGTTTCTGACCACTTTACCTTTAATGAAACTATCAGTACTGACTGTTTCTGACCACTTTACCTTTAATGAAACTATCAGTACTGACTGTTTCTGACCACTTTACCTTTAATGAAACTATCAGTACTGACTGTTTCTGACCACTTTACCTTTAATGAAGCTATCCGTACTGACTGTTTCTGACCACTTTACCTTTAATGAAACTATCAGTACTGACTGTTTCTGACCACTTTACCTTTAATGAAACTATCAGTACTGACTGTTTCTGACCACTTTACCTTTAATGAAACTATCAGTACTGACTGTTTCTGACCACTTTACCTTTAATGAAACTATCAGTACTGACTGTTTCTGACCACTTTACCTTTAATGAAACTATCCGTACTGACTGTTTCTGACCACTTTACCTTTAATGACTGTTTCTGACCACTTTACCTTTAATGACTGTTTCTGACCACTTTACCTTTAATGACTGTTTCTGACCACTTTACCTTTAATGACTGTTTCTGACCACTTTACCTTTAATGAAACTATCAGTACTGACTGTTTCTGACCACTTTACCTTTAATGAAACTATCAGTACTGACTGTTTCTGACCACTTTACCTTTAATGACTGTTTCTGACCACTTTACCTTTAATGAAACTATCACTACTGACTGTTTCTGACCACTTTACCTTTAATGAAACTATCCGTACTGACTGTTTCTGACCACTTTACCTTTAATGAAACTATCAGTACTGACTGTTTCTGACCACTTTACCTTTAATGAAACTATCAGTACTGACTGTTTCTGACCACTTTACCTTTAATGAAACTATCAGTACTGACTGTTTCTGACCACTTTACCTTTAATGAAACTATCAGTACTGACTGTTTCTGACCACTTTACCTTTAATGAAACTATCCGTACTGACTGTTTCTGACCACTTTACCTTTAATGAAACTATCAGTACTGACTGTTTCTGACCACTTTACCTTTAATGACTGTTTCTGACCACTTTACCTTTAATGAAACTATCACTACTGACTGTTTCTGACCACTTTACCTTTAATGAAGCTATCAGTACTGACTGTTTCTGACCACTTTACCTTTAATGAAACTATCAGTACTGACTGTTTCTGACCACTTTACCTTTAATGACTGTTTCTGACCACTTTACCTTTAATGAAACTATCCGTACTGACTGTTTCTGACCACTTTACCTTTAATGAAACTATCAGTACTGACTGTTTCTGACCACTTTACCTTTAATGAAACTACCAGTACTGACTGTTTCTGACCACTTTACCTTTAATGAAACTATCCGTACTGACTGTTTCTGACCACTTTACCTTTAATGAAACTATCAGTACTGACTGTTTCTGACCACTTTACCTTTAATGAAACTATCAGTACTGACTGTTTCTGACCACTTTACCTTTAATGACTGTTTCTGACCACTTTACCTTTAATGAAACTATCAGTACTGACTGTTTCTGACCACTTTACCTTTAATGACTGTTTCTGACCACTTTACCTTTAATGACTGTTTCTGACCACTTTACCTTTAATGAAACTATCCGTACTGACTGTTTCTGACCACTTTACCTTTAATGACTGTTTCTGACCACTTTACCTTTAATGACTGTTTCTGACCACTTTGCCTTTAATAACAGATCCAAAGTCTCTCTGCAGCCAACCAGAGACATGAAGGTTTGCTTTGGACCAAATAAATCTGTTCTTCCAGATCAGAGAGCTGAGTGGAGTCGGTAAAGAAACGAGTCCGGGTCGGGTTCAGGCTCAGTGTTCAGGACGGTGTGGACATGTCCTCAGATGGGAACCGCTGTGTACATCATGTAAACGGATGATGTCACCTTGTTGGCGTGCAGCTGCGGTGTTTACGTGTGTGAATGAACACGCTTCACGTCCATATGAGGAGGTGAGAGCAGCGGCGGGGGAGGGGCGCTGACTGATGAGCTGGGTTCAGGGTTCTGGCCTTGTTTCCCTCAGGGAGAAACAGAAGCTGCACCAGCAGAAAGGCTCAGGTTCATGATGGCGCTGAAGCAGTGTTTGGGTTTACTGTCTGTCCTCTGCACCAGAACACAGAACCGGACCTGCTTCTGACCACAAACCTGTTCAAAACCACGTCAGCCAATCACAGTGTTGCAGAATGTCAGGCAGCTGTCGACCAGAACCGGCTGCTGTAGCTGGTGTCAGACTGAGTTTCCTGAGTGATTATGTTTGGACTGGAAATTAATCTTGTTTTTACTTATCACAGCTGTGGTTCTGAACTTGGTTTTGGTTGGTTTCAGATGGGTTTTGTGTTCATGTTTCTGCTTGGTTCTGGACTTGGGTTAGATGTGACATTAGGCAGGTTTAGGGCGGGTTCTGCACGGTTTGAAACTGGGTTTGGACGGGCTGAGAGGCTCCTGTGGCCCAAACATTCTGTCGCAGATTTCTGGTCTTTATGCTTAGACTTGGAGCTGAGCTGAGGTCAGCTTCCTTCTGAAAACCTGAAGCTGGAGTTGAAACCCGATCCGTTTGCTGCTGCAGCTCTGAGTTGTTCTGGATCGGTTCCGGACTCACGCTGAGCCGTCTGTCTGCAACACGTCTGCTGTGTTTGTACTCGGCTCAGTTCTGAGTGTAAATCAGTCAGCAGCAGCACAGCTGAGAATGGAAACGTAGCCCACACTGGAGGGTTGAAACATGGGGGTCAGCTGCACATCCAGAACCAGAATCTGAACGGATCGGTCTACCCCTGACACCACAGAGCAGGAATACTGACAGTATTCCCATCCAGACCTTATGTCAGTGGAAGATTTCTTCACCATGAGACTATTCTGAGAATAAATGTCTAATGATCTGAGGCTGAAGATGTGAGATTCATGTAAAAATACTTCCAATAAACATCTGCTCAGTCCTGCCAGATCTGATCTTTATGGAATAAAATAACATTTAAAGCTAAACCTTCCTCACTCCTGAGAATTCAGCTCAATCTTCTCCCAGAAATGGGGCAAAAACTCCCAACAGGGAGTTTATCACTGAGGGAGATGAGCAGAGATGAAGGCCGCTGAGGAAAGTATTCAATCTAAGACAGAAAAACATCAGCTCTGCCAGATGTTCACACTGTCCTGATGTTTCATGTGCTTATTGAGATAAATCTGCTGTTTATAGCCACGTGACATCCTCCAAAAAGCTGTAACAAGCTTCACATCTGAGGTCAGAACCATCCTGAACAGCTGCGACAGATCGGCATCATGGGAGTTTTTTTAAATACTTTTACTTTTATTTAACAGACGGAAGAACAAAGAAGTGATTCTCAGCATCTTCTCTGACTAACTTCTTTGTATTTATAAAACTGAACCAGATCCAGAACCTGCAGCAGCAGCACTCAGTGAAAGCTGCTCCAGACTCATGTTTCCATCCTTCAGATTCCTTTAATGACTCTTTTTAACGCTTTGAACTGAGTTTTTCACAGGAATCTGAGTCCATTCCTGCTGAATCCCAGATTCCAGCTGCTCAGCAGTCCCTGGTTGTCTGGTTCTCCTCTTCATGATGCTCCAACATCTGCAGCAGCAGACAGATGTGGACTGCAGGCAGCAGCCGAGCTCACACACTCTGAGTGTCTGAAGCTGCTGGAAGTCCTGCAGAATGAGGTCTGGCATCGTCCTGCTGAAATAACCACGGACCTCCCGGGAAAAGACGGCACCTTGATGGCAGCATCTGTCTCTGCAGAACTCCAACATCCAGCATGCATCAGTGGTACCTTCACCCAGATGAAGCCCTCCATGCCCTGGACTCTGCTGCAGCCCCAGACCATCACAGACGCTGCTTTAAACCTTCCTCTGAGAACAGCTGGATGCTCTTTCTCAGCAGTTTTTCCCAGAAGCAGCTGAAACGTGGACTCATCTGCCCACAGAACACGTGTCCACTGTCTTTCTGTCCCTCTGAGATGAGCTGGAGTCCAGAGAACTGGGCCGTGGTTCTGCTCAGAGCTGATATATGGCTTCCTCCTGGTGTGATGCAGCTTCAGCTCACATTTCTGGATGCAGCCGTGGACTGTGTTGAGTGGAAATGCTTTTCCCAGCTCCTCCTGAGCCCATGTGGCTGTATGGATCATGGTGGCCTGACGGTTTCTCCTGCAGTGCTGCCTGAGGGCTCCGAGCTCATCCAGCAGGGCTTTCTGTCCTTGGCCTTTCCACACTGAGACTTCCCCAGACTCCCTGAATCTGTTCCCAATATCCTGCTCTGTAGATGCTGAAAGACCAAAGTTCTTTACAGTCTGACTCTGAGGAATATTTCCTGAACTTCCTGAACAGCAGAGATCATGTTTCTCCAGCTTTAGCTTCTCTTCATTGGCTCCCTGTTAAATTCAGAATAGAATTTAAGATTCTTCTCCTCACATATAAAGCTCTTAATGACCGAGCTCCATCATATCTTAAAGATCTCACAGTTGGATATTTCCCCAACAGAGCACTTTGCTCTCAGGCTGCAGGTTTCCTTGTGGTTCCCAGAGTTTCTAAAAGCAGAATGGGAGGCAGAGCCTTCAGTTATCAGGCCCCTAAAAGCAGAACGGGAGGCAGAGCCTTCAGTTATCAGGCCCCTAAAAGCAGAATGGGAGGCAGAGCCTTCAGTTATCAGGCCCCTAAAAGCAGAATGGGAGGCAGAGCCTTCAGTTATCAGGCCCCTAAAAGCAGAATGGGAGGCAGAGCCTTCAGTTATCAGGCCCCTAAAAGCAGAATGGGAGGCAGAGCCTTCAGTTATCAGGCCCCTAAAAGCAGAATGGGAGGCAGAGCCTTCAGTTATCAGGCCCCTAAAAGCAGAATGGGAGGCAGAGCCTTCAGTTATCAGGCCCCTAAAAGCAGAATGGGAGGCAGAGCCTTCAGTTATCAGGCCCCTAAAAGCAGAATGGGAGGCAGAGCCTTCAGTTATCAGGCCCCTAAAAGCAGAATGGGAGGCAGAGCCTTCAGTTATCAGGCCCCTCTCTGTGGAACCAGCTGCCAGTTTGGCTTCAGGAAGCAGACACCCTCTCTACCTTTAAGATCAGGCTGAAACTTTCCTTTCTGATAAAGCTTATAGTTAGGGATGGCTCAGGTGAGCCTGAAACATCCCATAGTTAAGCTATTCTTCCTGAGTTTGGTTCTGCCAGAGGTTTCTTCCTTTTAAAAGGGAGTCGTTCCTTTCCACAGTCAGTTTACCATCAGTTTACCATCATTTTACCATCTGTTTACCATCATTTTACCATCAATTTACCATCAGTTTGCCATCTGTTTACCATCATTTTACCATCTGTTTACCATCATTTTACCATCAATTTACCATCAGTTTGCCATCTGTTTACCATCAGTTTACCATCTGTTTACCATCAGTTTACCATCAGTTTACCATCATTTTACCATCTGTTTACCATCAATTTACCATCAGTTTACCATCAGTTTACCATCATTTTACCATCAGTTTACCATCAGTTTACCATCAGTTAGCCATCATTTTACCATCTGTTTACCATCAGTTTACCATCAGTTAGCCATCATTTTACCATCTGTTTACCATCATTTTACCATCAATTTACCATCAGTTTGCCATCTGTTTACCATCAGTTTACCATCTGTTTACCATCAGTTTACCATCAGTTTACCATCGGTTTACCATCATTTTACCATCTGTTTACCATCAATTTACCATCAGTTTGCCATCATTTTACCATCAGTTTACCATCAGTTTACCATCAGTTTACCATCATTTTACCATCTGTTTGCCATCGGTTTACCATCATTTTACCATCTGTTTACCATCAGTTTACCATCTGTTTACCATCAATTTACCATCTGTTTACCATCATTTTACCATCTGTTTACCATCAATTTACCATCAGTTTGCCATCATTTTACCATCAGTTTACCATCAGTTTACCATCAGTTTACCATCATTTTACCATCAGTTTACCATCAGTTTACCATCAGTTTACCATCATTTTACCATCAATTTACCATCATTTTACCATCATTTTACCATCATTTTACCATCAGTTTACCATCTGTTTACCATCAATTTACCATCAGTTAACATCAGTTTACCATCAGTTTACCATCATTTTACCATCTGTTTACCATCTGTTTACCATCATTTTACCATCTGTTTACCATCAATTTACCATCAGTTTGCCATCATTTTACCATCAGTTTACCATCAGTTTACCATCAGTTTACCATCATTTTACCATCAATTTACCATCAGTTTACCATCATTTTACCATCTGTTTACCATCAGTTTACCATCTGTTTACCATCAATTTACCATCAGTTAACATCAGTTTACCATCAGTTTACCATCATTTTACCATCTGTTTACCATCAGTTTACCATCAATTTACCATCATTTTACCATCTGTTTACCATCAGTTTACCATCATTTTACCATCATTTTATCATCTGTTTACCATCATTTTACCATCAGTTTGCCATCATTTTACCATCTGTTTACCATCATTTTACCATCAGTTTGCCATCATTTTACCATCATTTTACCATCATTTTACCATCAGTTTGCCATCATTTTACCATCTGTTTACCATTAGTTTACCATCAGTTTACCATCATTTTACCATCTGTTTACCATCAATTTACCATCAGTTTACCATCGGTTTACCATCATTTTACCATCTGTTTACCATCATTTTACCATCTGTTTACCATCAATTTACCATCAGTTTACCATCGGTTTACCATCAGTTTACCATCGGTTTACCATCTGTTTACCATCAGTTTGCCATCATTTTACCATCTGTTTACCATCATTTTACCATCAGTTTGCCATCATTTTACCATCATTTTACCATCATTTTACCATCAGTTTGCCATCATTTTACCATCTGTTTACCATTAGTTTACCATCGGTTTACCATAATTTTACCATCTGTTTACCATCAATTTACCATCAGTTTACCATCGGTTTACCATCAGTTTACCATCAGTTTACCATCTGTTTACCATCAGTTTGCCATCTATTTACATCAGTTTACCATCAGTTTACCATCTGTTTACCATCAGTTTACCATCAGTTTTCTCATCAGTTTGCCATCTGTTTACCATCAGTTTACCATCTGTTTACCATCATTTTACCATCTGTTTACCATTAGTTTACCATCAGTTTACCATCGGTTTACCATCATTTTACCATCTGTTTACCATCAGTTTTCCATCAGTTTGCCATCTGTTTACCATCAGTTTACCATCAGTTTACCTTCAGTTTACCATCTGTTTACTATCAGTTTACCATCAGTTTTCCATCAGTTTGCCATCTGTTTACCATCTGTTTACCATCAGTTTACCATCAGTTTACCATCAGTTTACCATCTGTTTACCATCAGTTTACCATCAGTTTTCCATCATTTTACCATCAAAGCAGGAAAATGGATAAAATGGACTGAAGTTAAAGGCAAAGAAAAGTTTAGGTAGATTTAATACAAATGTTTCTTCAAAGCTAATTTTGTGTCAGAAATCAGAGCAGAACATTTTATTTGGACGAGTGGAGGTCCTGTTCAACCCAAACTGGACCTGTCCTGGAACACGACCCGGTTTGGCTGTGACATGGAGCAGATCCATGAAGCTCTGAGTAATCTGACTACTTTTACTTTTATTGGAGTACTTTAGCAGCCTGACTGCTTCCTGTCTGCTGCCTTTCAGAGGAATGCAGTGAATGATGGGAGAAAGTCCGCCACGAGCCGTCTGATTGGCTGCTTCCCTCGAGGCCTGCCCTATAAGGAATCAAGCTGGGGAGAAAGCAGGGAGGAGGAGGGAGGAAGAGGGCGGGGGAGGGAGGAGGCCCCGGCCATGTTTGGATGAAGGAGGTGGAGGGTTGATAAACTGAGTCGCAGCACCTCAGACTCTCACTTCTGTCCTGCCCCCATCCCCACAGCGTCCCATCAGGCCCTGCAGCGCCACGGTAAGAGCTCCTCTCCTCCTCTGCTCCTCTGTTCATCTCCTCCTCAGCTCCTCTGCTCCTCTGTTCATCTCCTCCTCTGCTCCTCTGTTCCTCTCCTCCTCTCCTCCTCTGTTCCTCTGCTCCTCTCCTCCTCTGTTCATCTCCTCCTCTCCTCCTCTCCTCCTCTGTTCATCTCCTCCTCTCCTCTCCTCCTCCTCTCCTCCTCTGTTCCTCTGTTCCTCTCCTCCTCTCCTCCTC
Organism: Leuresthes tenuis; assembly: GCF_036924035.1. Taxonomy (NCBI): domain Eukaryota; kingdom Metazoa; phylum Chordata; class Actinopteri; order Atheriniformes; family Atherinopsidae; genus Leuresthes; species Leuresthes tenuis. The sequence continues at coordinate 433,932 of NW_027325374.1, forward strand.
TGTTCATCTCCTCCTCTCCTCCTCTCCTCCTCTGTTCATCTCCTCCTCTCCTCCTCTCCTCCTCTGTTCATCTCCTCCTCTCCTCCTCTTCTCCTCCGTTCATCTCCTCCTCAGCTCCTCTTCTCCTCTGTTCATCTCCTCCTCTGCTCCTCTGTTCATCTCCTCCTCAGCTCCTCTTCTCCTCTGTTCATCTCCTCCTCTTCTCCTCTGTTCATCTCCTCCTCTCCTCCTCTCCTCCTCTGTTCATCTCCTCCTCTCCTCCTCTCCTCCTCTGTTCATCTCCTCCTCTCCTCCTCTTCTCCTCCGTTCATCTCCTCCTCAGCTCCTCTTCTCCTCTGTTCATCTCCTCCTCTCCTCCTCTTCTCCTCTGTTCATCTCCTCCTCAGCTCCTCTCCTCCTCTCCTCCTCTGCTCCTCTGTTCATCTCCTCCTCTCCTCCTCTGTTCATCTCCTCCTCTCCTCCTCTGCTCCTCTGTTCATCTCCTCCTCTTCTCCTCTGTTCATCTCCTCCTCCGTTCATCTCCTCCTCAGCTCCTCTTCTCCTCTGTTCATCTCCTCCTCTCCTCCTCTTCTCCTCCGTTCATCTCCTCCTCAGCTCCTCTTCTCCTCTGTTCATCTCCTCCTCTCCTCCTCTTCTCCTCTGTTCATCTCCTCCTCAGCTCCTCTCCTCCTCTGCTCCTCTGTTCATCTCCTCCTCTTCTCCTCTGTTCATCTCCTCCTCTTCTCCTCCGTTCATCTCCTCCTCAGCTCCTCTTCTCCTCTGTTCATCTCCTCCTCTCCTCCTCTGTTCATCTCCTCCTCTTCTCCTCTGTTCATCTCCTCATCTCCTCCTCTCCTCCTCAGCTCCTCTCCTCCTCTCCTCCTCTGCTCCTCTGTTCATCTCCTCCTCAGCTCCTCTCCTCCTCTGTTCATCTCCTCCTCCCTGACCTGCTCCTCTACTCCACCTCCTCTTTAATCTGCAGTAGAAACTTGTTTCTCCTTTCCTGATTGCTCCTCTCCTCCTCTCCTCATTTCCTCCTCAGCTCCTCTCCTCCTCTGTTCATCTCCTCCTCTGCTCCTCTGTTCATCTCCTCCTCCCCTCCTCCTCTCCTCTCCTCCATCTTTGTTTCCGATGTGTGTGAAGTAGAGCTTCTGTTTTAGTGTTTGGTTCTGATCCGGTCCAGTTGCTCCCTGAGTTCTGACTGTCAGGCCCAGCAGCTCCAAACACATCAGTAGTTGCAGCGGTTCAGAAACGTCCAGCAGAGCCGAGCAGAAACATGTCATCTATCTGGGTTCATGACAACAAGAAGGCAGCAACATTTAAACCAGCTGATGCTTCTGATGATGTCACAACATTTAAACCACCTGATGCTTCTGATGATGTCACAACATTTAAACCAGCTGATGCTTCTGATGATGTCACAACATTTAAACCACCTGATGCTTCTGATGATGTCACAACGTTTAAACCACCTGATGCTTCTGATGATGTCACAACATTTAAACCACCTGATGCTTCTGATGATGTCACAACGTTTAAACCAGCTGATGCTTCTGATGATGTCACAACGTTTAAACCACCTGATGCTTCTGATGATGTCACAACATTTAAACCACCTGATGCTTCTGATGATGTCACAACGTTTAAACCACCTGATGCTTCTGATGATGTCACAACGTTTAAACCACCTGATGCTTCTGATGATGTCACGTTTAAACCACCTGATGCTTCTGATGATGTCACAACGTTTAAACTACCTGATGCTACTGATGATGTCACAACATTTAAACCACCTGATGCTTCTGATGATGTCACAACGTTTAAACCACCTGATGCTCTGATGATGTCACAACGTTTAAACCACCTGATGCTTCTGATGATGTCACAACGTTTAAACCACCTGATGCTTCTGGTGATGTCACGTTTAAACCACCTGATGCTTCTGATGATGTCACGTTTAAACCACCTGATGCTTCTGATGATGTCACAACGTTTAAACTACCTGATGCTACTGATGATGTCACAACATTTAAACCACCTGATGCTTCTGATGATGTCACAACGTTTAAACCACCTGATGCTTCTGATGATGTCATTACATTTAAACCACCTGATGCTTCTGATGATGTCACAACGTTTAAACCACCTGATGCTTCTGATGATGTCACAACATTTAAACCACCTGATGCTTCTGATGATGTCACAACGTTTAAACCACCTGATGCTTCTGATGATGTCACAACATTTAAACCACCTGATGCTTCTGATGATGTCACAACGTTTAAACCACCTGATGCTTCTGATGATGTCACAACGTTTAAACCACCTGATGCTTCTGATGATGTCACGTTTAAACCACCTGATGCTTCTGATGATGTCACAACGTTTAAACCACCTGATGCTTCTGATGATGTCACAACATTTAAACCACCTGATGCTTCTGATGATGTCACAACGTTTAAACCACCTGATGCTTCTGGTGATGTCACGTTTAAACCACCTGATGCTTCTGATGATGTCACAACATTTAAACCAGCTGATGCTTCTGATGATGTCACAACGTTTAAACCACCTGATGCTTCTGATGATGTCACTACGTTTAAACCACCTGATGCTTCTGATGATGTCACTACGTTTAAACCACCTGATGCTTCTGATGATGTCACTACGTTTAAACCACCTGATGCTTCTGATGATGTCACAACATTTAAACCAGCTGATGCTTCTGATGATGTCACAACGTTTAAACCACCTGATGCTTCTGATGATGTCACTACGTTTAAACCACCTGATGCTTCTGATGATGTCACTACGTTTAAACCACCTGATGCTTCTGATGATGTCACAACATTTAAACCACCTGATGCTTCTGATGATGTCACAACGTTTAAACCACCTGATGCTTCTGATGATGTCACAACGTTTAAACCACCTGATGCTTCTGATGATGTCGCTACGTTTAAACCACCTGATGCTTCTGATGATGTCACAACGTTTAAACCACCTGATGCTTCTGATGATGTCACTACGTTTAAACCACCTGATGCTTCTGATGATGTCACAACGTTTAAACCACCTGATGCTTCTGATGATGTCACTACGTTTAAACCACCTGATGCTTCTGATGATGTCACAACGTTTAAACCACCTGATGCTTCTGATGATGTCGCTACGTTTAAACCACCTGATGCTTCTGATGATGTCACGTTTAAACCACCTGATGCTTCTGATGATGTCACTACGTTTAAACAACCTGCTTCTGATGATGTCACAACGTTTAAACCACCTGCTTCTGATGATGTCACAACGTTTAAACCACCTGATGCTTCTGATGATGTCACAACGTTTAAACCGCCTGATGCTTCTGATGATGTCACAACATTTAAACCACCTGATGCTTCTGATGATGTCACAACGTTTAAACCACCTGATGCTTCTGATGATGTCACTATGTTTAAACCACCTGATGCTTCTGATGATGTCACAACGTTTAAACCACCTGATGCTTCTGATGATGTCACAACATTTAAACCACCTGATGCTTCTGATGATGTCACAACATTTAAACCACCTGATGCTTCTGATGATGTCACAACGTTTAAACCACCTGATGCTTCTGATGATGTCACTATGTTTAAACCACCTGATGCTTCTGATGATGTCACAACGTTTAAACCACCTGATGCTTCTGATGATGTCACTATGTTTAAACCACCTGATGCTTCTGATGATGTCACAACGTTTAAACCACCTGATGCTTCTGATGATGTCACAACATTTAAACCAGCTGATGCTTCTGATGATGTCACAACGTTTAAACCACCTGATGCTTCTGATGATGTCACTACGTTTAAACCACCTGATGCTTCTGATGATGTCACTACGTTTAAACCACCTGATGCTTCTGATGATGTCACAACATTTAAACCACCTGATACTTCTGATGATGTCACAACGTTTAAACCACCTGATGCTTCTGATGATGTCACAACGTTTAAACCACCTGATGCTTCTGATGATGTCGCTACGTTTAAACCACCTGATGCTTCTGATGATGTCACAACGTTTAAACCACCTGATGCTTCTGATGATGTCACTACGTTTAAACCACCTGATGCTTCTGATGATGTCACAACGTTTAAACCACCTGATGCTTCTGATGATGTCACTACGTTTAAACCACCTGATGCTTCTGATGATGTCACAACGTTTAAACCACCTGATGCTTCTGATGATGTCGCTACGTTTAAACCACCTGATGCTTCTGATGATGTCACGTTTAAACCACCTGATGCTTCTGATGATGTCACTACGTTTAAACAACCTGCTTCTGATGATGTCACAACGTTTAAACCACCTGCTTCTGATGATGTCACAACGTTTAAACCACCTGATGCTTCTGATGATGTCACAACGTTTAAACCGCCTGATGCTTCTGATGATGTCACAACATTTAAACCACCTGATGCTTCTGATGATGTCACAACGTTTAAACCACCTGATGCTTCTGATGATGTCACTATGTTTAAACCACCTGATGCTTCTGATGATGTCACTACGTTTAAACCGCCTGATGCTTCTGATGATGTCACAACATTTAAACCACCTGATGCTTCTGATGATGTCACTACGTTTAAACCACCTGATGCTTCTGATGATGTCACTACGTTTAAACCGCCTGATGCTTCTGATGATGTCACAACGTTTAAACCACCTGATGCTTCTGATGATGTCACTACGTTTAAACCACCTGATGCTTCTGATGATGTCACGTTTAAACCACCTGATGCTTCTGATGATGTCACAACATTTAAACCGCCTGATGCTTCTGATGATGTCATTACGTTTAAACCACCTGATGCTTCTGATGATGTCACAACGTTTAAACCAGCTGATGCTGATGTCACAAACAAGAAGCTTAAAAAACAGTAAAACAGGGTCACTAAATGAACACCTGGAGTCTTTTCTCAGTTTTTAATCTCGTAACGAGCTTCCTGCTTTCTGCTGTGATGCTTGAAACAATATTTTCTCACATCAAGTAAGACGTTGTGCAGTTCATGTTTGATTTGAGGCAGGGGGCTGCACGGTGGTGTGGTGGTCAGCACCGTCACCTCACAGCGAGAGGGTTCCAGGTTCGATCCCCGCCTTTCTGTGTGAGTCTGCATGTTCTCCCCGTGTCTGCGTGGGTTCTCCGGCTTTAACTGTTAACTGGTGACTGTGAGCGTGAGCATGGATGGTTGTTTGTCTCCTTTGTCTCTGTGTCCCTGTGATGGACAGCATCAGGTGATGGACTGGCGACCCGTCCAGGGTGAACCCCGCCTTTCGCCCAATGACTGCTGGGATAGGCTCCAGCCCCCCCGCTACCCGATTAACGGTATAGAAAATGGATGGATTTGAGGCAGTTTCAGGGGCGCCCCCTGCTGGGCGGAGCGGCCGCTGTTCTCACAGATCAGCTTACAAACACGTTCTCATCGTCCAGCTTTTGGGGCACGTCTGAGCGAGGAAGACTTCTCTGAGTTCATCTGATCCAAAAGTCATGACTAAATATGGTGCCGAGGAAGAAGAGGAGAGACGAGTGAAGCACAGATGGAGGAGCATACCAAACACAGGCAGGACTCCACTTCATGACCTAAATAGGAAGTTTTCCCAGAGTGCCGTTCAGGATGGGGGGGGGTTTACATGCTTCTCCTCAGCATGTAAAAACATCTCAGCTGATCCATTTCAGCAGCCTGAACGCAGATGAAGAACACGAACACAGATTTACTGTGAAGCTGCTGCAGCTTCATGGAGCACCATGAGGATGTAAATAAATATTACTTTAAAATAAATAAGTTAAAATCATATCAAATGTTCTAAAAAGTATTTATGCAGAACTATTCATATTCATTTCTCTGCTTATATTTTAAACTACATTGATCTAGTATTGTGATTTATTTACTTGATTTGTTTTTCATTTAGAATATATTTAATTTCTTTCTTTGGTCATTTCTTAGTCCTGAATTAATTTCTAATAATTATCTATTTATTCATATGAATGTATTGATCCTCCATAGTGATTAAACAGAAGTCTGGGTTAGAAACACCTTATTACCACATGAAATAGTACTTTTTAGTATTACTGTTACTGCCATAATTGATTAAATCCATTTCTGTATTTAATTACCGTCATGTTTGCCTTTGTTTTGGCTGTTTTGGTCTCCCATATCTGCTCCATTTCACACAAAATTTAACTTTTTCTTAGAATGAAAATGAAATCTTTGTGAGACGTTAAACTATAAAATCAAGATAATTAATTTTTGTAAAAAAGTGAAAATAAATCCTGACTGAAGGTGTTTGACCCCTCCACCATGTTTAGCTCTGACTCGCTCCTCCTCCACAGTGTGACTCGCCTCGTAGGTTATTGATCGTCCACAGCGCCCCCTGCAGTCATGTGTGATGAGGAGGACAGCACCGCTCTGGTCTGTGATAACGGATCCGGTCTCTGCAAGGCCGGGTTCGCCGGAGACGATGCCCCCAGAGCCGTCTTCCCCTCCATCGTGGGCCGGCCCAGGCACCAGGTCAATCAGAAATCAATAACAGATCAATGGGAGAGCATCACATCTGATCAGTCAGGCGTGAACTGACAGCTGTGTCTTTCAGGGAGTGATGGTGGGCATGGGGCAGAAGGACAGCTACGTCGGGGACGAGGCCCAGAGCAAGAGAGGAATCCTCACCCTGAAGTACCCCATCGAGCACGGCATCATCACCAACTGGGACGACATGGAGAAGGTTTAACCCGCCCACTCACCTGTGACCGCACACCTGTAACCGCACACCTGTAACCGCACACCTGTGACCGCACACCTGTAACCTCACAGCTGTAACCGCACACCTGTAACCGCACACCTGTAACCGCACACCTGTAACCGCACACCTGTGACCGCACACCTGTGACCTCACACCTGTGACCGCACATCTGTAACCGCACACCTGTGACCGCACACCTGTGACCGCACACCTGTGACCGCACACCTGTGACCGCACATCTGTAACCGCACACCTGTGACCGCACACCTGTGACCTCACACCTGTGACCGCACATCTGTAACCGCACACCTGTAACCGCACACCTGTGACCGCACACCTGTGACCGCACATCTGTGACCGCACACCTGTGACCGCACACCTGTGACCGCACATCTGTAACCGCACACCTGTGACCGCACACCTGTGACCGCACACCTGTGACCGCACACCTGTGACCTCACACCTGTAACCGCACACCTGTGACCGCACACCTGTGACCGCACACCTGTGACCTCACACCTGTGACCGCACACCTGTGACCGCACACCTGTGACCGCACACCTGTGACCGCACATCTGTAACCGCACACCTGTGACCGCACACCAGTAACCGCACACCTGTGACCGCACACCTGTGACCGCACAGCTGTGACCGCACACCTGTGACCGCACAGCTGTGACCGCACATCTGTAACCGCACACCTGTAACCGCACACCTGTGACCGCACAGCTGTGACCGCACAGCTGTAACCGCACATCTGTAACCACACACCTGTGACCGCACACCTGTGACCGCACACCTGTGACCGCACACCTGTAACCGCACACCTGTGACCGCACACCTGTAACCGCACACCTGTAACCGCACACCTGTGACCGCACACCTGTAACCGCACACCTGTAACCGCACACCTGTAACCTCACAGCTGTAAAGACACACCTGTAACCGCACACCTGTAACCGCACACCTGTGACCGCACACCTGTAACCTCACAGCTGTAAAGACACACCTGTAACCGCACATCTGTAACCGCACACCTGTAACCGCACACCTGTGACCACACACCTGTAACCGCACACCTGTGACCGCACACCTGTGACCGCACACCTGTGACCGCACACCTGTGACCGCACACCTGTGACCGCACACCTGTAACCGCACACCTGTGACCGCACACCTGTGACCGCACACCTGTAACCTCACAGCTGTAAAGACACACCTGTAACCGCACACCTGTAACCGCACACCTGTGACCGCACACCTGTAACCTCACAGCTGTAAAGACACACCTGTAACCGCACATCTGTAACCGCACACCTGTAACCGCACACCTGTGACCGCACACCTGTAACCTCACAGCTGTGACCGCACACCTGTGACCGCACACCTGTAACCACACACCTGTAACCACACACCTGTAACCCCACACCTGTAACCGCACACCTGTGACCGCACACCTGTAACCGCACACCTGTGACCGCACACCTGTGACCGCACACCTGTAACCGCACACCTGTGACCGCACACCTGTAACCTCACAGCTGTAAAGACACACCTGTAACCGCACATCTGTAACCGCACACCTGTGACCGCACACCTGTGACCGCACATCTGTAACCGCACACCTGTAACCGCACACCTGTGACCGCACACCTGTGACCGCACACCTGTGACCGCACACCTGTGACCGCACATCTGTAACCGCACACCTGTAACCGCACACCTGTGACCGCACACCTGTGACCGCACACCTGTGACCGCACACCTGTGACCGCACACCTGTAACCTCACAGCTGTAAAGACACACCTGTGACCGCACACCTGTGACCGCACACCTGTGACCGCACACCTGTGACCTCACACCTGTAACCGCACACCTGTGACCGCACACCTGTGACCTCACACCTGTGACCGCACACCTGTGACCGCACATCTGTAACCGCACACCTGTAACCGCACACCTGTAACCGCACACCTGTAACCGCACACCTGTAACCGCACACCTGTGACCGCACACCTGTGACCGCACACCTGTAACCACACACCTGTGACCGCACACCTGTGACCGCACACCTGTGACCGCACACCTGTAACCACACACCTGTAACCACACACCTGTGACCACACACCTGTAACCGCACACCTGTAACCACACACCTGTGACCACACACCTGTAACCGCACACCTGTGACCACACACCTGTGACCGCACACCTGTAACCGCACACCTGTAACCACACACCTGTGACCACACACCTGTAACCACACACCTGTAACCACACACCTGTGACCGCACACCTGTGACCGCACACCTGTAACCGCACACCTGTAACCACACACCTGTAACCACACACCTGTAACCGCACACCTGTAACCTCACAGCTGTAAAGACACACCTGTAACCGCACATCTGTAACCGCACACCTGTAACCGCACACCTGTAACCGCACACCTGTAACCGCACACCTGTGACCGCACACCTGTAACCGCACACCTGTAACCACACACCTGTAACCACACACCTGTGACCGCACACCTGTAACCGCACACCTGTAACCGCACACCTGTGACCGCACACCTGTGACCTCACAGCTGTAACCGCACACCTGTGACCGCACACCTGTGACCGCACACCTGTAACCGCACACCTGTGACCGCACACCTGTAACCTCACAGCTGTAACCGCACACCTGTAACCGCACACCTGTGACCGCACACCTGTGACCGCACACCTGTGACCGCACACCTGTAACCGTACACCTGTGACCGCACACCTGTGACCGCACACCTGTAACCGCACACCTGTGACCGCACACCTGTAACCTCACAGCTGTAACCGCACACCTGTAACCGCACACCTGTGACCGCACACCTGTGACCGCACACCTGTGACCGCACAGCTGTGACCGCACACCTGTAACCGCACACCTGTGACCGCACACCTGTAACCTCACAGCTGTGACCGCACACCTGTGACCGCACACCTGTAACCGCACACCTGTGACCGCACACCTGTAACCGCACACCTGTAACCGCACACCTGTAACCACACACCTGTAACCGCACACCTGTAACCGCACACCTGTGACCGCACACCTGTGACCGCACACCTGTAACCGCACACCTGTAACCGCACACCTGTGACCGCACACCTGTAACCGCACACCTGTAACCGCACACCTGTGACCGCACACCTGTAACCGCACACCTGTAACCGCACACCTGTGACCGCACACCTGTAACCGCACACCTGTGACCACACACCTGTAACCACACACCTGTAACCGCACACCTGTAACCGCACACCTGTGACCGCACACCTGTGACCGCACACCTGTAACCGCACACCTGTAACCGCACACCTGTGACCGCACACCTGTAACCGCACACCTGTGACCACACACCTGTGACCACACACCTGTAACCGCACACCTGTAACCGCACACCTGTGACCGCACACCTGTGACCACACACCTGTAACCGCACACCTGTAACCGCACACCTGTGACCGCACACCTGTGACCGCACACCTGTGACCGCACACCTGCGAACTGTCCCAACCAGCATCTGTTCTGTGATTGGTCAGATCTGGCATCACTCGTTCTACAACGAGCTGCGGGTGGCTCCAGAGGAACATCCCACCCTCCTGACGGAGGCGCCGCTCAACCCCAAAGCCAACAGGGAGAAGATGACGCAGGTAGACGCTTACTCTCAGGGTCGTGGGTTCAAAGCCCACGTTGGGCGGAGCAGTTTAACTGCGTTTCGTTGTCTCAGTACCTGACAATAAAGTTGAATCTAATCTAAACCTCAAGCCCCATCGTGTCATGCCATATTGGGGGGGTTAGGGTTAGATTATATCAGATTAGGGACATAGAGTAGCTGTAATCAATACTATAATATTGATCACCGTATTGATCACTGTATTGATCACCGTATTGATCACTGCATTGATCACCGTATTGATCACTGTATTGATCACTGTATTGATCAGTAATATCTGACTGTGTGCAGATCATGTTTGAGACCTTCAATGTTCCTGCCATGTACGTGGCCATCCAGGCGGTCCTGTCGCTGTACGCCTCGGGACGCACCACAGGTTGGACCACATGGATCAATGATCCACAGATCAATGATCCACAGATCAATGCTTTTTATCTGTAGCAGTTATCTGGCAGCAGCTAACAGAACTTTCCCCTCCAGGTATCGTCCTGGACTCCGGTGACGGCGTCACCCACAACGTTCCGATCTATGAGGGCTACGCTCTGCCTCACGCCATCATGAGGTTGGACCTGGCGGGCCGCGACCTCACCGACTACCTCATGAAGATCCTGACCGAAAGAGGCTACAGCTTCGTCACCACAGGTACGTGAGCGGCACACCTGGGCACACCTGGGCACGCCTGGGCACACCTGGGCACGCCTGGGCACGCCTGGGCACGCCTGGGCTGACCTGTCTGACCCTGTCTGACCCTGTCTGACCTGTCTGACCCTGTCTAACCTGTCTGACCCTGTCTGACCCTGTCTCACCTGTCTGACCCTGTCTGACCTGTCTCACCTGTCTGACCCTGTCTCACCTGTCTGACCCTGTCTGACCTGTCTAACCTGTCTGACCCTGTCTGACCCTGTCTGACCTGTCTGACCCTGTCTGACCCTGTCTGACCTGTCTGACCTGTCTAACCTGTCTGACCCTGTCTGACCCTGTCTCACCTGTCTGACCCTGTCTGACCCTGTCTAACCTGTCTGACCCTGTCTGACCCTGTCTCACCTGTCTGACCTGTCTAACCTGTCTGACCCTGTCTGACCCTGTCTGACCCTGTCTGACCTGTCTGACCCTGTCTCACCTGTCTGACCTGTCTGACCCTGTCTGACCTGTCTAACCTGTCTGACCCTGTCTGACCTGTCTGACCCTGTCTCACCTGTCTCACCTGTCTGACCCTGTCTGACCTGTCTGACCCTGTCTGACCCTGTCTGACCTGTCTGACCCTGTCTCACCTGTCTCACCTGTCTGACCCTGTCTCACCTGTCTGATCCTGTCGGACCCTGTCTCACCTGTCTGATCCTGTCGGACCCTGTCTCACCTGTCGGACCCTGTCGGACCCTGTCTGACCTGTCTCACCTGTCTGACCCTGTCTGACCCTGTCTCACCTGTCTGACCTGTCTGACCTGTCTGACCCTGTCTGACCCTGTCTCACCTGTCTCACCTGTCTCACCTGTCTGACCTGTCTGACCTGTCTGACCCTGTCTGACCCTGTCTCACCTGTCTGACCCTGTCTGACCCTGTCTGACCCTGTTTGACCTGTCTCACCTGTCTCACCTGTCTGACCCTGTCTCACCTGTCTGACCCTGTCTCACCTGTCTGACCCTGTCTCACCTGTCTGACCTGTCTGACCCTGTCTCACCTGTCTGACCTGTCTGACCTGTCTGACCCTGTCTCACCTGTCTGACCTGTCTGACCCTGTCTGACCCTGTCTGACCTTGTCTGACCCTGTCTGACCCTGTCTGACCTGTCTCACCTGTCTCACCTGTCTGACCCTGTCTGACCTGTCTGACCCTGTCTGACCTGTCTGACCCTGTGTCACCTGTCTCACCTGTCTGACTCTGTCTGACCTGTCTCACCTGTCTCACCTGTCTCACCTGTCTGACCCTGTCTGACCCTGTCTCACCTGTCTCACCTGTCTGACCTGTCTGACCCTGTCTCACCTGTCTGACCTGTCTGACCTGTCTGACCTGTCTGACCCTGTCTCACCTGTCTGACCTGTCTGACCCTGTCTGACCCTGTCTGACCTTGTCTGACCCTGTCTGACCCTGTCTGACCTGTCTCACCTGTCTCACCTGTCTGACCCTGTCTGACCTGTCTGACCCTGTCTGACCTGTCTGACCCTGTGTCACCTGTCTCACCTGTCTGACTCTGTCTGACCTGTCTCACCTGTCTCACCTGTCTCACCTGTCTGACCCTGTCTGACCCTGTCTCACCTGTCTCACCTGTCTGACCCTGTCTGACCCTGTCTCACCTGTCTGACCCTGTCTGACCTGTCTCACCTGTCTCACCTGTCTGACCCTGTCTGACCTGTCTCACCTGTCTCACCTGTCTCACCTGTCTGACCCTGTCTGACCTGTCTGACCTGTCTGACCCTGTCTGACCTGTCTCACCTGTCTCACCTGTCTGACCCTGTCTGACCTGTCTCAACTGTCTGACCCTGTCTCACCTGTCTGACCCTGTCTGACCTGTCTCACCTGTCTCACCTGTCTGACCCTGTCTGACCTGTCTGACCTGTCTGACCCTGTCTGACCTGTCTCACCTGTCTCACCTGTCTGACCCTGTCTGACCTGTCTCAACTGTCTGACCTGTCTGACCTTTCTCACCTGTCTGACCCTGTCTCACCTGTCTCACCTGTCTGACCTGTCTGACCCTGTCTCACCTGTCTCACCTGTCTGACCTGTCTGACCTGTCTGACCTGTCTCACCTGTCTGACCCTGTCTCACCTGTCTCACCTGTCTGACCTGTCTGACCCTGTCTCACCTGTCTGACCCTGTCTGACCTGTCTGACCCTGTCTGACCTTTCTGACCCTGTCTGACCCTGTCTGACCCTGTCTGACCTGTCTGACCCTGTCTCACCTGTCTCACCTGTCTGACCCTGTCTGACCCTGTCTCACCTGTCTCACCTGTCTCACCTGTCTGACCTGTCTGACCCTGTCTCACCTGTCTGACCCTGTCTGACCTGTCTGACCCTGTCTGACCTTTCTGACCCTGTCTGACCTGTCTGACCCTGTCTCACCTGTCTGACCCTGTCTGACCCTGTCTCACCAGTCTGACCCTGTCTGACCCTGTCTGACCCTGTCTCACCTGTCTCACCTGTCTGACCCTGTCTCACCTGTCTCACCTGTCTCACCTGTCTCACCTGTCTGTGTTTCCAGCTGAGAGGGAGATCGTACGCGACATAAAGGAGAAGCTGTGCTACGTTGCTCTGGACTTTGAGAACGAGATGGGGACAGCGGCCACCTCTTCCTCTCTGGAGAAGAGCTACGAGCTTCCGGACGGTCAGGTGATCACCATCGGCAACGAGAGGTTCCGCTGTCCTGAGACGCTCTTCCAGCCCTCCTTCATCGGTGAGACAGCCGTCTTTCTGTTGGTTTCTACTGGGTTAGGGCTAGCATTTAGATTCATTTCCCTCACATTCGAAAAATTAGTTTTGAGTTTGATCCTCTGAGTGAACTAACAAGAGCTGCAAGTGAGTCCTTAAAACATTTGAGGAAACTGGACAAGTGGAGGACAGAAGAAGAAGTGTCAGGCCTAAAAAACTATCTCCAGCAGATGAACAGGATCTGAAAGTGATGTCCTTAAGAAAGAGGAAAAAATCCAGCTGTGACCTGACAGGACCTGAGAGATGCATCTGGACCTTCAGCTGATCCATCTACTGTTGGCCCAAGCCTCATCAGAAATGGGCTCCATGGAAGGGTGGCTGTCAAGAAGCCGTTCTTAAGGAAGGGAAACAGGGAGAAAAGGCTGAGCTGTGCCAAATGACACAAGAAGTGGACTGAAAATCAGTGGCAACAGGTCTTATGGAGGGATGAATCCTCCCCAGAGCCGGACCTCAACATTATTGAAGCAGTGTGGGATCATCTGACAGAGAACGGAACAAAAGGCAGCCCACATCCAAAGAAGAGCTTTGGGATGTCCTTCAAGAAGCCTGGAGAACTATTCCTGAAGACTCCTTAAAGAAATGACAGAAAGCTTGTCTCAGAGGGTTCAGGCTGTGTTGGAGAATAAAGGAGCTCAGACCAGAGATTCACTTTAAAGCTGCTGAGAACTGAGAAAAACTCTGTTTCTGCCTCAGATTCTGGGTTTATGTTCAGGTTTGAACATGTTTCAGTGAATCTCTGCAGCTGCTTCCTGGTTTAAATAAAGCATGTAGAGAAATGAAGCTGATCAGGAGTTTTACACAGAACTGTATACAGATCAATGTTGTGAATTTGGACAATGAAAGAATCTGCCTGCAGGTATGGAGTCGGCTGGTATCCACGAGACAACGTACAACAGCATCATGAAGTGTGACATCGACATCCGTAAAGACCTTTACGCCAACAACGTGTTGTCAGGAGGAACCACCATGTACCCGGGGATCGCTGACCGCATGCAGAAGGAGATCACGGCGCTGGCTCCCAGCACCATGAAGATCAAGGTTTGACCTGCAAACTCTGCACACTAAGCACTTCCTCCTCTGGTGTTCTCTCAGATCAGGTGATCCTCAGAGCTGAACCAGGACTTCTTCTAGGTTCCTGAAGACGTTTCACGCTCGGTTCTTCAGTTCTGAACTGGTTGGTGAGAGTAGCAGCTGAAAAGCAGCAGAGGGGCTGTTCACACTTGGCGGGTCGTTGGGGTCACATGTGTTTCTGAACCCCCCGACGGTTTTAGCTTTTCTCAGCTGTGAGTCGTACCCGTCTGAAAGAGGTTGTGAAGGAGAGTCAGTGCTGCTTTGTAGCAGCTGGAAGCTGATACCTGAGGCTAGAGAGATGCTTTCACTCCTCACTGGAACCATCTTTCTATAAAATCTTAGCTGAGAAAAAATAGGTTAGAACTGAAGAAGCCTTTTGGATGAGAAGTGAAACGTCTTCAAGAACCAAGAAGTCGTCCAGTTGTGCTCATTCAAGCTCTGAGGCTCACTTCCTGTTTGTGGGAAGCATTAAGATCTCAACTCCTGTCCTTCTGCCTCCAGCTTTTTTCTGGAGGAAAGGTAACTCTTTTTCTTCTGGGGATCAAGAGGTAGACGATGGTCGTCTAACTGCTGAAACGAATGGATGATGGACCCTGTCCACCACTCCTTGATTCCCAGAAGGGTTAGCTTACCTCTGCTAAACGGATATACCCGAGAGAAGGAATCTGGAGTGAAATCTTCCAGTAAATGTATTTCAGGAGGATGTGTAAAGCTCTGGGTTCATGCTGAAACTCCAACCCCTCAGATCATTGCACCCCCAGAGAGGAAGTACTCTGTGTGGATTGGCGGCTCCATCCTGGCCTCCCTCTCCACCTTCCAGCAGATGTGGATCAGCAAGCAGGAGTACGACGAAGCTGGACCCTCCATCGTCCACCGCAAGTGCTTCTAAAGGCCCCCCCAGGTCTTTGTGCTCTGCAGCGCCCCCTTCAGTTTCTACTTTCAGCACCGGCTTTATTTTAATCTGCACTGAGCACCAGCTAACAGATCCCGGGTCAGTTCCCTGGAAACAGCCACAGGGACGACAGCAGATTCTGAGAGGAAGATGCAGAAACCCTCCTGGCTACACAGAAAAAGGGAAAAGACGTCACGTTTGGGTGAACTGGGCCTTTAAAGGCTCAGAACGTCAGATTTTCAGCTAAACTTCCTCCCTCTCTGCTCACCTTAAAACTGTGAATGTGCCGCTTGTTCGCCATCTGTAACTCCGCCCCTTGTCCCTGTGGCCCGCCACTTCCCTCCTCCACCTCGTCTCTTGTCAGTGTTTTTATTTGATGAATAAAGCTTGAATGTTGCCCGCTGGTGTTTTCTTTCATTGTTGGGGAGCAGAGCACAGTCACACAGCGTTGCGATGATGTCACAGCGTGTATGATGATGTCACAGCGTGTAAGATGCTGTCACTTTGGTGGAATTCTGGGTAGGTGAACAGGAGGCGTGGCCTCAGGAGTTATGTGAACAACATGGAAGTGACAGCTGAAAGGCCCAGAAAGAAAATAAAGATCTCTGAAACAACTCTGTGATGTTTGCTGTTTATTTGCTCCGTTTGCCTTCATTTTACTGATGTTTAAAGGTGCAAAAATATTTATATTCATAAAGGTACAAAGTGAGATGAGACCATGCTTCTCCAGCAAAAGGAAGCACCTTAAAGAGTCAATGTCATGCTCATTTACAGTTAAGATGTGCTCAGGTTCCTCTTCTTCTTCAGTTACATGCATGAGAAAATACATTTTACAATAGTTCCTGTGCCTTGTTGTACAGTGGGGGGGAATGGATGCTCCTTCATCAAAAGGTTGAAACATTTAAAGCATTTGAAGCTGGAAAGCTCAAGAGAAGTGAGCACGAATGAGGCGAGGAGCCGCATCAGCTGTGGGAGGCAGCATGAAACTTGTAAAAGGGAAGATAACCGCTGAAGCAACTTGTTAAATTGGGCCGGGAACCAGGAGCAAGCAGAGCAAATTCTTTGCTTAAACCCAAGTGAGAAGTGAAACTCTGATCAGAAACTAGCTCCGAGGCCAGCCCAACACTCTAAGAGCTGGCAGCTTCTGGAGCGAGCTTCATGGCTGCCAGGTGAGGGTCAGGCTGATAAACCCGGCTCCAGGAGTTAGCCCGGCTCCAGGAGTTAGCCCGGCTCCAGGAGTTAGCCCGGCTCCTGGACTTAGCCCGGCTCCAGGAGTTAGCCCGGCTCCTGGAGTTAGCCCGGCTCCAGGAGTTAGCCCGGCTCCAGGAGTTAGCCCGGCTCCTGGAGTTAGCCGGGCTCCAGGAGTTAGCCCGGCTCCTGGAGTTAGCCCGGCTCCAGGAGTTAGCCCGGCTCCTGGAGTTAGCCCGGCTCCTGGAGTAGTTTCTAATAAAGTTTCTATTAAATAACCTCATATTGGCAAAAAATACTTAATTCATAAAATGTAAATAGTGGGGTAAACGTAAACCCAAACAGGCGCAGGGCCCCAAGCAGATCTGGTACCGGTTCAGTTACCTGTGATGGCTCCCTCACCTCCTCCCCCCTGCTTCTCTCACCCTCGGCCTAACTCCCATGAAGACTTCCGGTTCGTTGTCATGGGCTCTTCCCATCTCGATCATCACCTGCTTCATGGCCATCGGGAGAACCGGGAGAGTTCCCGGTTGGCCGGCCAATGAGCTGAAGAGAACCAGCCTGCAGACAGCCTGCAGACAGCCTGCACAGCCATGTGAAGTTCAGGACCAAATCAGTTCCAAGGCTGGTTCGGGGCCAGTGCTGGAGCTGAGGAGCAGCTTCTTTTCATTACGTCTGCATGCACCATTCAAACACCAGGATGGAGCCACCTTCAGGCACATGCCATTCATCCTGTGGTCAGAGACGCCCTTACAGGACCTCAATCTATCATCGATGAAGCTAAAGAGCTGCTGATATCTCCAGCATCATTCAAAAGATGTTCATCTGCAGCTTAAATCTTTGAAATGTTGTTTTTCTGCTGGAAAGAAAACGGACAGGTTGGAGCAGCAGATGGTGTTTTATTAGCAAAGAACAGTTTTAAAAAGAGTCAAACCATCACAAAACTGCCTCAATTTCAGCAAAACACACATAAACAACATCCCAGCTGCAGCATTCTGCGTCCCGAACACTCAAAACTTCAGGAAATATTCACCTCTTATAAATGAGTGAAGCAGGGACTGAGGATGAATTCACAAGAAACTTCCAATCAAAACAGCTGCTTTGTTCTTCCACTCTTTTTGTGAGTTTGAGCTGCAGGAGGACAGAGGATCATGTGACCTCTGCAGCAGCGCCCCCTGCTGGTAACAGTTTCTTCACATGTAAACAACACACTCATTTCCAAACTTCAGACTGGATCAAACACAGTTATTTTGTAATGAATAAAAGTTCCCTGACCCCCTGCTGACCCCCTGCTGACCCCCTGCTGATGTCCATGATGTGGTTCAGACAGCCTGGAAAGATCCTTACAGCAGGTCCACTGCCAAAAGGTTCTGCTGTTTTAAAGCTGTTCTGCAGTCATGAATACGTTCAGTAAGGCCTGTTTAATCTGCTGATGCTGCAGTTTAACACCTTTCCTGGAGTTAACTTTCCGTTTCCAGCAGAAATCGGATCATGGTGACGTAAATGCTTCACATTCAACACAGTTCAGTCTGACCTGTGAACTGAAGACTGAGATCTGAAAAAGGTTGACTCAGAACATTTTACTGGATCCTGTGGAGCTCCTCCCTTTGCAGACTCCTCTGTGAATAATGAGATGAATGAAATATTCAGAGCTGAAACGCTTCCTAACATAACTGATCAGCTCCCACCAACATGTTCTGCTCAGTTTCACACGGACGGTTATTACTGTCGCACAGCGGGCTGAACGCCAGCAGCCATCCGTTCTGGAGGCGGTTCTTTAAAAACAGAAGGAGCCCTGATGCAGCAGCTTCACAGCTCATCTCTTCTTCACCTGTTTTAGGATGAAAATCACTCCTCTGTCTGTTCAACAAGTTCTTTTGGCCTGACTTCAGATCATCAGGGGATGACTCATTTAGTCTCACAGCTGGAAGGTTGTGACAGCAGGACACAGACAGCAATACGATCAAGCTGCCGTTACAAAGAGTCTGGGTCTCACCAGGAGCAGGTTTCAGCAGGACTGCTTTCAGAGGACCGACCAACGACGAGCCTCCAGAGTCCGACTGGCCACAGTCACCAGCACCTTCCTGGAAAGTTCAGAAACTCTCAACTCAAAGCTTTTAAAGCGCTCGCTCAAAAGAGACATTCAAAGAGAGCTTTAAATAGAACACCAGGTGCAGCTCCTCCCTCCTCACTAGAGCTCAGAGAGAGGAAACGTGGTGAGGACACGGAGCCTCTCATTTATAGCAGCTTTTATGGAGGAACCGGAGAAATCAAGGAGAAGCAAAATCAGAGAAAAACAGGAAAAATGTCTAAAGTTTGGGAGCATTTCAAAGAAAGGAGAAAATACTGTACAGTGTATCGAGTCCACTGAGCGGAACAAACACAAGGAAACATTTCATGTTAGCATTTTAATGGAAATCAGTCGGCTTGTTAGCTAAGAATGACGCTAGCAGAGAACAGAAGGAAGCTAGCACAGAACAAAAGGAAGCTAGCAGAGAACAGAAGGACGCTAGCAGAGAACAGAAGGAAGCTAGCAGAGAACAAAAGGAAGCTAGCAGAGAACAGAAGGACGCTAGCAGAGAACAGAAGGAAGCTAGCAGAGGACAGAAGGAAGCTAGCAGAGAACAAAAGGAAGCTAGCAGAGAACAAAAGGAAGCTAGCAGAGAACAGAAGGACGCTAGCAGAGAACAGAAGGAAGCTAGCGGAGAACAAAAGGAAGCTAGCAGAGAACAAAAGGAAGCTAGCAGAGAACAGAAGGACGCTAGCAGAGAACAGAAGGAAGCTAGCGGAGAACAAAAGGACGCCAGCAGAGAACAAAAGGAAGCTAACAGAGAACAAAAGGATGCTAGCAGAGAACAAAAGGAAGCTAGCAGAGAACAGAAGGAAGCTAGCAGAGAACAGAAGGAAGCTAGCAGAGAACAGAAGGACGCTAGCAGAGAACAGAAGGAAGCTAGCAGAGAACAAAAGGCAGCTAACAGAGAACAGAAGGAAGCTAGCAGAGAACAAAAGGAAGCTAGCAGAGAACAAAAGGACGCTAGCAGAGAACAAAAGGAAGCTAGCAGAGAACAGAAGGACGCTAGCAGAGAACAGAAGGAAGCTAGCAGAGAACAGAAGGACGCTAGCAGAGAACAGAAGGAAGCTAGCAGAGAACAAAAGGAAGCTAGCAGAGAACAGAAGGAAGCTAGCAGAGAACAGAAGGACGCTAGCAGAGAACAGAAGGAAGCTAGCAGAGAACAGAAGGACACTAGCAGAGAACAGAAGGAAGCTAGCGGAGAACAAAAGGAAGCTAGCAGAGAACAAAAGGCAGCTAACAGAGAACAAAAGGACGCTAGCAGAGAACAAAAGGAAGCTAGCAGAGAACAAAAGGAAGCTAGCAGAGAACAAAAGGCAGCTAACAGAGAACAAAAGGACGCTAGCAGAGAACAAAAGGAAGCTAGCGGAGAACAAAAGGAAGCTAGCAGAGAACAGAAGGACTTGAGTTTCTAAATAAATGTTTACGTCAACATCTTTAAGCAGCTGAGGAGGCGTCAGCCAATCAAATTGCCTGACTAATCACTAGTCTGACATCTTGAGTGATGTTGCAGTGTTATAGTTTAAATGGTTTCAATTACACGTTCAATGGCTATAAAATGAATTGTGGTGTTCCTCACAGTTCAGTTTTGGGTCCAACACTTCCCTCCGGTAAATGTCATCATGGCATTAAAGTCCACAGTTTTGCTGATGACACCCAGCTGTATACGACACGTTCTTATTGCCCAGAGAGAAGCTGTCAGCACAGCAGCTGGCAGTGAATCCGTCCAGATCAGACGATACGGATCTTAGTCCTGAGCAACATGTCAGGATTAATCATAATTTTAATCAGCAGAATACCACAGTTTCTCTCTCAGGCAGAGACACTACCTCACACTTTTATTTCCTCCTGTCAGAACCTCAGGTTCTTCTGGGTTCTTTAAGGTTCCCTAAAGTTAGAACTAAAGCCCACCCTGAGACGGCTTCCTGTTACTGCACAGCCCTCCTGAGACCACCTTTCTGGGCTGGATTCTGTTTGAACTGATATTCATTTACAGCTTTTATCCTGTTTTATTTGTATTTTGTGCTTTGATCTCTTATGTATTTGTTTATTTATTCACTGAATGTTTTTACCTCTTCTCTGGTTCTTCTTCACTGGTTAAAGCTCTTAAAACTGCTGAATCAATAAAGTTTGACTGACTGTTTGATGCTTTCTGCCTCGGTCCTTTTAGAGTTCCCCGTCTTATTTTGCCATAAACATTCATTCAAACGTTGAGCTGAAAAACTGGTGGATGGAGCAGAACGTTCATCATTCAAATTATTTCAGAGAACGTTTCTTGACATCATTAATGGGTTAAAACCAAAATCCAACTCAAAGAAGCGTTTGTTTGAAGCAGATTCACAAACATTCAAGTGTGTTGATGTTTTTTCATTAAAAAGGCACCATTTTTGTTCATGTCCCGTAAACACAGCAAACCCAACGATGCAGGAAAATAAAATCAACCAAGCAAGAAACTAAAGATCTGTGTCTGTGTGCAGCTTGAAGCAACAGCAGCTGACAAACGTCCTGTAAACTGAACATTGGATGTGTTAAAACACACAAACGTGGGCAGCCTGTTCACAGTTTCCTCAGAAGAAGAAGAGCCTGGCAGTTAACAGAGGGGCGGCGCCTCCTGTCTGTCACCTGAGGTCCAGCAGGCTGAGCTTCGAGTCTCTGACCACCACATGTTTACACACCTGAAAGGACAAGAGAGGGGGCGGAGTCAGCTGATGATGTGCTGAGCCTCCATGGAAGGAACGAACACATCAAGACTTCTTCAAGACATAAGCAAGGAGCTGCAGGGAACTAAACAAGAAGGAATCGCTTGGGAACAGAAACAGAAGGTTGGGGTGAAGATGAAGGCAGCGTGGAACCGAATATGGCGGCTCGGCGACCGAGAACTACAACAAACTCCAGCCGTTTGGGAGCATCGAGGGTTTTTCATTGCACAGCTTCAGGGAGTTTAAGAGAGTCATAACTGGGTAGTAACAGCTGTAGGAGTTATTAGAGAAGATGGGGATAGAGTCTGGGAACTAACCACTGGGGACCAAAGGTGAGGAACCAAAACAAGGCCGGTGTGGGAGGAGCTAAAGGCGTTCAGCCCATAATACAGAAAACAACAGCGGATTGTCATTTAAAAAAAAACAGAGTAAGCACGATCAATATTAGAATCAATAGGGGTGTGACGAGATCTCGCAAGATTCAATATTTCTCCTTATGTTGTGAGCTTTCAAACCTTCCATTTCTGACCTGCGGGGGCAGTAATGCGCCTTTGCTACGTCGAGCCTGCCAGAAGCTACAGAAGAAGAGGAAGAAGGACGGAAAAATACCGGTTTGACCACCGAAGACGCTTTCAGATCGTTAGTCTGGAAGCATTTTGGCGGAATGAGAAACGGCAGCAGAGCGCCGTATGAAATAATGCTGCATAATTATAATATATATATATATTATATATATAATAATAATAATACACCGCGGGGATTTAGTCTCAATTCGTGGAAGAAGAAGTTTATTAAAAGCTGACATCATGTAAAGAAAATTCTAATAAAACATTTCAAACTGCAAATGAAACGGTGAAATGAAAGTCTGCTGGTCTTACATTTTGTAGTTTTCTTAAAATCTCGTCTTGTGAGCGGAGTGGACCGTCACACCCCTAATAATCAATAATATCAATGAAAGTGGGAACTAAAATAGACTTGAGATGTTTTTTAATTAAATCTGGAATTGAGATCTGGAGCCAGATTAACCACAGAAATACAACAGGAGAAAGAACGAGAACAAAGTGAGCGCGAGACTTTCACCAAACGCCATTTTAGCTAAATGTCTGGATTCAGGGCGAGCGTCTATCTGAAATGTTTGGTTCTGCTGTGACTCAACGGCTGATGATGGAGGAAAAGTTACCGTGAAGAGAGGCGGCTCCTTGGAGTGAGGATGGAAACCTTTGAGTCTGCAGCCTGAAACCTCCACCATGCCCGGGCCGGTCAGCCTGAACACACCCGTACTGAGACACAGTCACACAGTCAAGCTGCTGCCGGGGTGCAAGGGATCATGGGAAATGCAGTCTGCAGCGTGTGCACGTGTCAGTGTGTGCACGTGTCAGTGTGTGCACGTGTCAGTGTGTGCACGTGTCAGTGTGTTGGACGTGTCAGCGTGTGCACGTGTCAGTGTGTGCACGTGTCAGTGTGTGCACGTGTCAGTGTGTTGGACGTGTCAGCGTGTGCACGTGTCAGTGTGTGCACGTGTCAGTGTGTGCACGTGTCAGTGTGTGCACGTGTCAGTGTGTTGGACGTGTCAGCGTGTGCACGTGTCAGTGTGTGCACGTGTCAGTGTGTGCACGTGTCAGTGTGTTGGACGTGTCAGCGTGTGCACGTGTCAGCGTGTGCACGTGTCAGTGTGTGCACGTGTCAGTGTGTGCACGTGTCAGTGTGTTGGACGTGTCAGCGTGTGCACGTGTCAGTGTGTGCACGTGTCAGTGTGTGCACGTGTCAGTGTGTTGGACGTGTCAGCGTGTGCACGTGTCAGTGTGTGCACGTGTCAGTGTGTGCACGTGTCAGTGTGTTGGACGTGTCAGTGTGTTGGACGTGTCAGTGTGTGCACGTGTCAGCGTGTGCACGTGTCAGTGTGTGCACGTGTCAGTGTGTGCACGTGTCAGTGTGTTGGACGTGTCAGCGTGTGCACGTGTCAGTGTGTGCACGTGTCAGTGTGTTGGACGTGTCAGCGTGTGCACGTGTCAGTGTGTGCACGTGTCAGTGTGTGCACGTGTCAGTGTGTTGGACGTGTCAGCGTGTGCACGTGTCAGCGTGTGCACGTGTCAGTGTGTGCACGTGTCAGTGTGTGCACGTGTCAGTGTGTTGGACGTGTCAGCGTGTGCACGTGTCAGTGTGTGCACGTGTCAGTGTGTGCACGTGTCAGTGTGTTGGACGTGTCAGCGTGTGCACGTGTCAGTGTGTGCACGTGTCAGTGTGTGCACGTGTCAGTGTGTTGGACGTGTCAGTGTGTTGGACGTGTCAGTGTGTGCACGTGTCAGCGTGTGCACGTGTCAGCGTGTGCACGTGTCAGTGTGTGCACGTACTCGCTGTGTTTGGGAGCGCAGACGATGGCAACGGCCTCCGGCAGCATCAGCTGATAGGAGCAGTGAGTGTGGAGGTCAACGCTGGAGAGGAAGGCCGTCTGTGTGGGGTGGGTCTGAAAAAACAAGGTTCCAGCACAAGGGTCAGAGGTCACACACTGAGAAACAACAGCACAGGTCAGAGGTCACACAGTGAGAAACAACAGCACAGGTCAGAGGTCACACAGTGAGAAACAACACAGGTCAGAGGTCACACACTGAGAAACAACAGCACAGGTCAGAGGTCACAGAGTAACACAGGTCAGAGGTCACAGAGTAACACAGGTCAGAGGTCACATACAGTAACACAGGTCAGAGGTCACACACTGAGAAACAACACAGGTCAGAGGTCACACACTGAGAAACAACAGCACAGGTCAGAGGTCACAGAGTAACACAGGTCAGAGGTCACAGAGTAACACAGGTCAGAGGTCACAGAGTAACACAGGTCAGAGGTCACATACAGTAACACAGGTCAGAGGTCACACACTGAGAAACAACAGAAACAGGGTTTTGGAAGCAGCTGCATCCTTCATCCAGCTTTTTATTTTAAATTTGACGGCGCTTTACTGGATGACCTTTTCCCTCCCACTGACCCAAACATCCGCTGAGAAATTAGTTTTCTGCCACGACAAAGAACAAATCGCTTTAAAATGTCATTAATTCCTGCGGTTATGAGTCGGTTTGTGCAGTTTACTGTTCTGTGTTGCGTGTCTGCTGCTGAATCACCCTGAATTCATTGGAACAATGAATTGAACCAACAACACAGCAGCTATGAGCTAACAGCAGCTATGAGCTAACAGCAGCTATGAGCTAACAGCAGCTATGAGCTAACAGAGCTATGAGCTAACAGCAGCTATGAGCTAACAGAGCTATGAGCTAACAGCAGCTATGAGCTAACAGCAGCTATGAGCTAACAGAGCTATGAGCTAACAGCAGCTATGAGCTAACAGCAGCTATGAGCTAACAGAGATATGAGCTAACAGAGCTATGAGCTAACAGCAGCTATGAGCTAACAGCAGCTATGAGCTAACAGAGATATGAGCTAACAGAGCTATGAGCTAACAGCAGCTATGAGCTAACAGAGCTATGAGCTAACAGCAGCTATGAGCTAACAGAGCTATGAGCTAACAGACCTATGAGCTAACAGCAGCTATGAGCTAACAGACCTATGAGCTAACAGCAGCTATGAGCTAACAGACCTATGAGCTAACAGCAGCTATGAGCTAACAGAGCTCTGAGCTAACAGAGCTATGAGCTAACAGCAGCTATGAGCTATCAGAGCTCTGAGCTAACAGAGCTATGAGCTAACAGCAGCTATGAGCTAACAGAGCTATGAGCTAACAGAGCTATGAGCTAACAGCAGCTATGAGCTAACAGAGCTATGAGCTAACAGCAGCTATGAGCTAACAGAGCTATGAGCTAACAGCAGCTATGAGCTAATAGCAGCTATGAGCTAACAGCAGCTATGACCTAACAGAGCTATGAGCTAACAGAGCTATGAGCTAACAGAGCTATGAGCTAACAGCAGCTATGAGCTAACAGAGCTATGAGCTAACAGCAGCTATGAGCTAACAGAGCTATAGCACACGTTCATTCATTCATTCTTCTTAAAGTATTGGTGAAATAAAGACAGATAATGCCTTATTTAGAGGCTGCATCCTCTAAGCCCCGTTCACTCCGTTATATGGATCTCCAGTTATCTAAATATCTTCTGAAGGACGCCGACTTTCACCAAACTGTTCTCAGTGAGCAGATGAACGTATTTCATGCAGAAATAAGGTTTAAAAACACGAACTTTCCCTTTAGGCCTTCAGAGTCTGAACCAAACTTCCCATCAGTCTTTGTTAGCATGCGTGTTTAACGTGTTTCATACATGGATCCAGCCCAGAGTCAGCAGGTTCTGCTGGTCCTGGAAACTGAACAGCTCCTCCACGTTCTCCATGTCGCAGAAATCCGGGCCAGCCGACTGCTTTGGGATCACAACGTGCGTCAGCACGAACTCGTTGTGCGTCTGAGGTGGACAGAGAGAGGCGGTCAGAACCAGTGAGCAGGTCCGTTTGTCCCAGGAAACTCTGAGCTCCGACTCACCAGCCGGCCGCAGAGCACCCCGCAGGTTTCTATCCCCCTGGCTGTGTTGGAGTCGGCCAGCAGGAGGAACCGATAGGTCAGGTCTCTGGGAATCACCACCCGCCTCAGACCCTCCACCCTCTGACCTGCTCGCACAAAACAAACGCACACATCACCACAATCACAGGAGAACGTCTGAGGAAACACTGAGGAGCTGTTCGCTTTCATATCTGAAGGTGACCTTTAAATCCCTCCAGAAAAGGCAGAAAGCCTCACTGTGTGAAAACTATCAGTTGAATAGATTCGATTCTTTAACTGTGAGCAGCAGAATCTTGTATTTTTATTACCCTGCTGTATATTTTGGGCAGTTTTTATGCTTAAAGAGAAAAGTCAGAGCTCAGATATAATGAAATGGACTCTAAACTAAACTAAAGTCACAGTGAACTTGGCAGACAGAAAGAGCATTTTCATGTATAAATATTATTTAACTGCTTTGAGATGACGTTTGTTGTATTTGGCGCTTTATAAATAAACTGAATTGAACTGAATAGTTTAAATCAAAAACTTTCTGAATATTTAACAGGTTGGAGTCTGACATAATCGCTCCGGCTGAACTATGGAAGCCCAGCGGGATCAAAGAGAAAACCCATTTTCTTTAAAAAGCCGGGGAGTTAACCCATGAAACGGCCCCTCAGGCAGCCAGAGTCACTCACTGTTCACTCCAGCCAGCGTGGCGGCCGGCTGGCTGGCACCAACGGGCGGTTTGCTCCTGTTTGGGTCCGCCCCCTGGGATCGTGTGGCGTCTCTGATTGGCTGCTGAGACAGACAGGAGCCATCCGTGACCTCAGGCACTTTGGTCTCCAGCTGCAGGAGAAACCGTAGAACAATGAACAGGACCGTGCAGAACCTTCTGGGTTTTCAGAAACAGAAGAGACACAGCACCTTTAGCTCCGCCTCCTCTGCTCTCCGATTGGCCCGCTCCTGGCGTCTCAGCTGGTCCTCGAAGTAGCGAAACTGTTCCGACTCGATCTGCATGCGTCGCAGGGCGGCGACTCGCTGCTTCTCCTCCTCCAACAGCAGGAGACGCCTCCTGTCCTGGTCCAACAGGGCGAGGTGCTGCAGCTGCCGGCCACAGCCATCCACCGCCACCGCCTGGTTCTGAGACGGTACCACAGAACCATCAGCCTCACACAGAACCACTACTGAGACACGTTCTGAAGAGCAGCTTCCAACAGGCTGCAGACTAAAAACGATCGGAGATAAAAGAGTCTGCGCCAAAGTCTACGAAGGTCGGAAACTTCATCACCGAGTGGTGACATCACTGATGACATCACATTGGATTCTGAACACATTTCCATGTTTTTATTTTTTCCTTTTTGATCCTTTTCTGAACGCATGAACACAACTATGAACAAAGCTGTTCCGACTTCTTCTCTTTAATGTTTTGTCATTTTATCCACATAAAACCAACAGAAAATCAGTAAAATGTCTTTAATCAGATCCTGATTCTTCAGTGTCTGAGTGGCCAAGAACTGGTTCATATCTGTTAGTTTCATCTGTTCATATCTGTTAGTTTCATCTGTTCATATCTGTTAGTTTCATCTGTTCATATCTGTTAGTTTCATCTGTTCTCAGAGTCCAGAAAACATCAGTTAGGAGGAGGAGCAGCAGCTCAGCATCTGTCACAGCGACCCGGGCCTCCCTCACCTCTCCAACCCGTCACTCTCTGAGGAAAAGTCTCACCTTCTGATTCATTTTCTCTACATTTAACCTGACATCTTCCATATAAACACTTCCTGTTAGCTGCATGAGCTAACGGCCAAACACTTCCTGTTAGCTGCATGAGCTAACGGCCACACACTTCCTGTTAGCTGCATGAGCTAACGGTCAAACACTTCCTGTTAGCTGAATGAGCTAACGGCCACACACTTCCTGTTAGCTGCATGAGCTAACGGTCAAACACTTCCTGTTAGCTGCATGAGCTAACGGCCAAACACTTCCTGTTAGCTGCATGAGCTAACGGCCGAACACTTCCTGTTAGCTGCTTGAGCTAACGGTCAAACACTTCCTGTTAGCTGCATGAGCTAACGGTCAAACACTTCCTGTTAGCTGCTTGAGCTAACGGCCGAACACTTCCTGTTAGCTGCTTGAGCTAACGGTCAAACACTTCCTGTTAGCTGCATGAGCTAACGGCCACACACTTCCTGTTAGCTGAATGAGCTAACAGTCAAACAGAGTCACTGATACAGAGTTTTATTTCATCAGTTTACTGGAACGTTTAGAACATGAAGACATTAATTCAGGGATAATTCAGATAAAACTGTTATCTGGTGCTGCTTTCCAACTACAAAACAAGTCAAAGAGCACTGTGGAAGGCTTTTAACCGACACGATTAATCTATTCTGGTCTCAAGTCATGTACTCACCACATAGAGACCATTCCCCTGGATAATCCCCATACTGCACTCCTTCAGTGATCAATATTCTATAATCAATAACCACTGAACTGCTGACGCTTACAGCTGCTGGGAGAGACAGAAACCTGCCAATAAATCTGTCTCCTAATCTGATTATCAGATAAACACTGTGCCAATCAAAGTCCTGGTGCAATCTGAGTGGGGCGAGCGGGTTAGGGTTAGGGTTAGGGTTAGGGTGGGTAGGGTAGGGTTAGGGCACACTCGCACGCTCATATATATATATATATATAGATATAAATACATTCCCTCCACACGGATTCCAAAGTGTCTCACATCAGATGTGAAACTTCTGCTCTTTTCTTTCTCTTGTTATTGATGAGTCAGCGGAGGCTGGTTTTATGACCTCACCGCTCCGCTCTGATTGGATCAGCTCAGCCGTACCTTCAGGATGAGTTCTGATTGGCTAACTAAGGCTGGTGGACAGCACACACACCTGGGCTCTGAGGTACTCGCTGTGCTCCCTGCTGTATTTCTCCTGCAGACGCTTCCTCAGCTCGTCTTTCCGGGGAAACGCCACCTCCTGAAGTTTCTGCAGCGACAGGAAACATGAGCAGAACCAGAACCAGAGTCTGGACTTTAACTTTCAGGTGTGAGAGGCATCATCTCATCCTTTGCAGTCCAGCCCCCCCCCCCCAGCCGTGGCCCTTCTTTAAAATGATCTGAGCACCGTTTATATGACATAATGACAGTAAAGACTTTGTAAAATAAAGCCGCTTCTTTTCTGCGACGCTAAATCTCAGAACTGAAGGAGGAATTTAGTCGTTCATACGATGAAACAGTATTCTGCTGTCACCATAACAGATATACCAGCTGTTTACCAGCTGTTTACCAGCTGTTTACCAGCGGTTTACCAGCAGTTTACCAGCCGTTTACCAGCCGTTTACCAGCCGTTTACCAGCCGTTTACCAGCAGTTTACCAGCCGTTTACCAGCCGTTTACTAGCCGTTTACCAGCAGTT
This sequence comes from Leuresthes tenuis, assembly GCF_036924035.1. Taxonomy (NCBI): domain Eukaryota; kingdom Metazoa; phylum Chordata; class Actinopteri; order Atheriniformes; family Atherinopsidae; genus Leuresthes; species Leuresthes tenuis. The sequence goes on from NW_027325374.1 coordinate 463,649, forward strand.
TACCAGCCGTTTACCAGCCGTTTACTAGCCGTTTACCAGCAGTTTACCAGCCGTTTACCAGCCGTTTACCAGCCGTTTACCAGCCGTTTACTAGCCGTTTACCAGCTGTTTACCAGCTGTTTACCAGCGGTGTACCAGCCGTTTACCAGCTGTTTACCAGCCGTTTACCAGCTGTTTACCAGCCGTTTACCAGCAGTTTACCAGCCGTTTACCAGCTGTGTCAGGGTCTGTAACCACCCGTGTGTTTAAGGAGGCTGCTGGGAGGGTCCCAACCTACCAAAGAAGCACCTTCTCACAGAACTTACTAAGGACATGGTTTAACCTGGAGGAATCAAACCGGCGTGTCTCCTCTGGTCTGCGGTTACCTTCATGATGAGCTGTTTCTCCGGGACGGCAGAACACTGCTGGTAGTCTCTGTGGCTCGGCAGCTTCTCTACAAACAGACTGAAGACAGAAACAGAAGCCGGTCCATCTCCTGACACGTGAAACAAACCCCGCCCCCACCCGCAGAGATGTGGCGCCGCGTCTCACGTGATGAACTTGGTGTAGAGGACGTAGGCGTTCTCCAGGCTTCCCTCCTCCAGGTACACCGCCGCCATGCGCTCCATCTCCACCCCTGAGCGGAAGTAGCGCCTGGGCTCGATGTCCTCGTTGATCTCCACGCAGCATCCCATCTTGGCCAGAGCTCGAACGCGCTCCGACGCCGTCAGCGAGACGTCGGTGTACTCTGGCTCTGCTGCCAGCTTCTTCTACACAACACAAAGAAACCGTTCACACGAACGCATGCGATTCTGACGCTGCTGGAGGCCTCGAGAACAGTTCTCTAACTGACCCGAAACTAACATCAGCGACCTGAAAATAAACTGGAGTAAAACTAAAAGTGTCACAGAGGATTAATTCAGTGAAATCTAGTGAAAGTGAGCCAACATGAGGCTTAAAAACAAACTCAGACTCAGTCTCAGTCTCTCCGTCTCACTCAGACTCAGATTCACTCAGTCTCAGACTCACTCTCACTCAGTCTCACTTAGACTCACTCAGTCTCTCTCACTCAGACTCAGTCTCACTTCAGCAGCATTAACAGAAAACTGGTTCTGCTGGTGTTCAGACGGACTGCTAACGCCACCGTGTCAACCAGAAACTACAGCTGAGGAGCTGAGCTGTGTCTACAGGCCGGAAACTCAGATCTCCCGTTCCTGCATGGAGCCTGAATGCAGCGTTTGTTCCTCAGCTCATTCACAGGAGGAGATGCTGAAGTGTGACTGCAGGAGGACAAACTGTCCTCTGTCCAAACAGAGAGGAGAGGAGGGCTGAGCGCCTTCATACGAACAGCCCAACTGAAGATAAACTCAAACTGAAGAGAAACTCAAACTGAAGATAAACTCAAACTGAAGAGAAACTCAAACTGAAGATAAACTCAAACTGAAGATAAACTCAAACTGAAGATAAACTCAAACTGAAGATAAACCCAAACTGAAGATAAACTCAAACTGAAGATAAACTCAAACTGAAGATAAACTCAAACTGAAGATAAACTCAAACTGAACATAAACTCAAACTGAAGATAAACTCAAACTGAAGATAAACTCAAACTGACCTTCAACCAGCCGTAAAGCTAAAGGAAACGTCCCCGAACACACCAATAAACACACCAATAAACACACCAATAAACACACCAATAAACACACCAATAAACACACCAATAAACACACATCACTGCACAACAAGAACACACACAGGTTACCACAGGGCGCACTCACCAGCGTGTTTAAGCTGAAGCCTTGCTCCATGCTGAGTGTGCGTGAGCGAGTGTGCGTCACTGGTCGGCCCACGGCCGGCTCGTCCATCTGCCACCTCCCATGATGCTTCACTGCAGGGGACACAGAAAACAAGGCGTCAACACAGAGAAAGCATCTCAGCGGTAATTTCATGGAATTTTCCTTTAACCAGGAGTTCTTCCTCATCATCATCTTCACCGCTCATCCTCAGCTTGGTCCACCGTTACCACGACAACCAGTAGCTAACATTCCAGTGAGTCATCCTCTTCAACAATGAGGAGAAGAAGAAAAGTGACAAAGAAGAAGAGGACGCGCTCCCACTCCTGCGTCCAAACTGACACCGAATTAAAAACAACTCATCAGCGCCGTCTGCTTCACCAGGCTGGGACGCCGTCGCCATGGCAACGGGTGCATCCAGGCTGCAGTCCAAGGAGGAGGGTTTCTACCAACGAGCTTTACACGTCCTGCAGGTGCACAGAGCAACCAAAGCCTGAAAGGAAGCAGTTATCAAACTGAAATGGATCTGTGACCGAGTCTGGATCAGATCCAGCCAAAGTCCCCACACAGAGAACCTGGACTCAGCCTCAGGCGTTCACACCTGCTGGGATCCGATCTGAATGCGGTCCGACTGGTCGGACCCGGATTCCTGAGCGATTACAGGAGCCAAACCTGTTCAACACCACCTTCACACACACTGACAGGCTTCCACATGTGGGCAGATCACAGCGGTGGGTTATTATGGGATGGAGGGGGGATTAGGCACTTTATGGGTGTTTTAAGAAGAAACTACTGAAAATTATTTCTAACCTTCACAGACAAATGAAGCTCGTGAGTTTTCACGCAGCATCACGTGACCCTCGGGTGGGTTTCAGATTACAGAGGAGCGTTTTTCAGAGATTTTAAAGCTTTCAGCTTTTTTCAATAAAAGGACGTTTGTTCACGTTAAAGTTCGGTTCTGGATGAGAAGAACGGTCCAACAATTCGGAACATGTCAGTTCTCGGAACAGATCAAATTGTGTCCGTTAATCAATCAGCAGATAATCAATAAATTGAAAGTGTCCTCGTGGCTTTTCGCACCTGTCCGCTCAGGTGCGTCTTTAACTGGATTTAAAGGGCGAAAAGAGGCTGGAAACAGAACAGAGAGATGGTTTTGGCTTTGCTGTGACTGAAACCCAAAACCACCGAGGCAGACTCGGTTCTTCTGGGTTCTGTCGGACTCGGACCGGGAAGACCCGCAGAAAACGGAGGGATTTACCGGCTCGTCGTCGCTGATCTGACCGCAGCCTGTCGGCATCCCGCGGCAGCACGTGGAGCCCAGAGGCGGCTTGTGAGTCAAGACCCGATCCCGAAGTGTTCGTGGAGCTGGTCCAGCTGTGGCGGAATCAGGTGTGGAACCGATCCAGCTGTGGCGGAATCAGGTGTAAAATGGCTGAAAGATCTGGATGCTTCAAACGGCAGCTGACGATGGATGTTGGCCGCAGAGGTCGTCTCTGCACGAAGATGACTCACTCCCCTCTTCCGGCTTACGCTTGCGGACGGGATGTATGCGCATGCGCTCCACAGAGATAATAATATTGAGGTTTCACTCGGACATATTTTCTCTTTATCATGTTTGTGTGCGTGTACAGACTTATTTATGGAGGTGTGTTTCTGGGACTGTTCTGTTAATTTAAGTCTTTGTTAAATGCTCTCACTTTATACTTGATAACAGTTTAACTTTAGAAACATATTGAATGAGCTCAATCAGTGTGATTGATCAGGTCAGTTCATCTGTATTAAAATGGATAAACTTCTGATTTAAATCTGTTTTTAAGCTTCTGTTCCTAAAATAATTTGTTCATGTTGGAAAGCAAATTTAAAAGGTTTGTGACTGTCTTCTGCGGGTCGTCGCGTGCACCCGCACGAGGTTACATGACGCACTTGTTTACCTGCCTGCACGTTTGGCCTCGAGCTGATTTCGGCTCTGGCAGGAAGTGAAGAACAAGAATAAACAAGACAAAAGAAAATATGTAACACGAACAGTGAATCACATCAAACACCGGAAGTGGGGCAGGTAAGGAGCCAAAATAAAGGCCCTGTGATGACGGGAGAAGGAAGTCTGTGGAGACTGTCTGCGTCATGGAGTCACGGTTTCCTCTGGAAACGCGTCTCTCATCCATACCTTAAAACTGAACGCGTCGATCAGAGAAAGCGGGAAATTCTTGGACTTTTATTTTGAAACGCTGCAGCGGATGTATCGCCGCTGACGCGTCTTGACGCGTCCAGGTGTGTTCCTGCTGTCATGGGGCTGGTTTACTCGGAGGTAAGAACAGACTTTACTTTTCTGTTTTCTGTCCAGAACCAACGCGAGTTTCTGTTTATTCTGACGGGTCGGAACCACTTCCGCTCTGTGTTGATGCCGCGCGCGCACCTGAGAGCGCGTGGGAACATCGCCTGAAACAAGGAAGAAAAAAAAAAACAAGCCGGAAGAAGACACGTTCAGGGAGAATAAAAGTTCCTCTGAGACGGACCGGTTCCGTGTTCAGATCAGAACTGGACCTGGTCAGCTGAGCAACATCTGGGAACCAGCTGTGTGTGTCAGCCTGAAACAGTTTTTAAAGAACTTTTCTTGGCGTTGACTTTTAAAGAGAAGATGGTTGAGGTCAGAGGTCAGAGGGCTGTGTGACAGCTGCTCATCACACAGCTCTCTGACCTCTGACCTGTTTCAGGCTCCCCTGAGCCATCCCTAACTATAAGCTTTATCAGAAAGGAAAGTTTCAGCCTGATCTTAAAGGTAGAGAGGGTGTCTGCTTCCTGAAGCCAAACTGGCAGCTGGTTCCACAGAGAGGGGCCTGATAACTGAAGGCTCTGCCTCCCATTCTGCTTTTAGGGGCCTGATAACTGAAGGCTCTGCCTCCCATTCTGCTTTTAGGGGCCTGATAACTGAAGGCTCTGCCTCCCATTCTGCTTTTAGGGGCCTGATAACTGAAGGCTCTGCCTCCCATTCTGCTTTTAGGGGCCTGATAACTGAAGGCTCTGCCTCCCATTCTGCTTTTAGGGGCCTGATAACTGAAGGCTCTGCCTCCCATTCTGCTTTTAGGGGCCTGATAACTGAAGGCTCTGCCTCCCATTCTGCTTTTAGGGGCCTGATAACTGAAGGCTCTGCCTCCCATTCTGCTTTTAGGGGCCTGATAACTGAAGGCTCTGCCTCCCATTCTGCTTTTAGGGGCCTGATAACTGAAGGCTCTGCCTCCCATTCTGCTTTTAGGGGCCTGATAACTGAAGGCTCTGCCTCCCATTCTGCTTTTAGGGGCCTGATAACTGAAGGCTCTGCCTCCCATTCTGCTTTTAGGGGCCTGATAACTGAAGGCTCTGCCTCCCATTCTGCTTTTAGGGGCCTGATAACTGAAGGCTCTGCCTCCCATCCTGCCTTTTAGGGGCCTGATAACTGAAGGCTCTGCCTCCCATTCTGCTTTTAGGGGCCTGATAACTGAAGGCTCTGCCTCCCATTCTGCTTTTAGGGGCCTGATAACTGAAGGCTCTGCCTCCCATTCTGCTTTTAGGGGCCTGATAACTGAAGGCTCTGCCTCCCATTCTGCTTTTAGGGGCCTGATAACTGAAGGCTCTGCCTCCCATTCTGCTTTTAGGGGCCTGATAACTGAAGGCTCTGCCTCCCATTCTGCTTTTAGGGGCCTGATAACTGAAGGCTCTGCCTCCCATCCTGCTTTTAGGGGCCTGATAACTGAAGGCTCTGCCTCCCATCCTGCTTTTAGGGGCCTGATAACTGAAGGCTCTGCCTCCCATTCTGCTTTTAGAAACTCTGGGAACCACAAGGAAACCTGCAGCCTGAGAGCAAAGTGCTCTGTTGGGGAAATATCCAACTGTGAGATCTTTAAGATGTGATGGAGCTCGGTCATTAAGAGCTTTATATGTGAGGAGAAGAAGCTTAAATTCTATTCTGAATCTAACAGGGAGCCAATGAAGAGAAGCTAAAACTGGAGAAACATGATCTCTGCTGTTAGTTCTCATCAGAACTCTGGCTGCAGGGTTTTGGATCAGCTGGAGGCTTTTCAGAGAATCTGTGGGACAGAACAATAATAAGGAATTACAGTAGTTCAGTCCTGAAGGAACAGATGCATGGAGCAGCTTCTCTGCATCACCCTGAGACAGGATGGTCCTGATTCTGGTTCTGAAGCTCGGTTTAACGGGTGGTTCTGGTCTTTGTTAACCAGATGAAGCATCAACAGGTGGTTCTGCTGCGTGAAGACGCCGGTTCTGTTTGTAAGTCAGTTAGTGTTCGGTAAGCTCTGAAAGACGTAACTCCTCCCCCTCCCCCCCAGCCGGCGTGCCAGGCAGCGTACGATGGCGCCGTGCATCGGCTGTACGACCTCCTGCAGAAAGACCCGACCCGCTTGGATGTCCAGGAGCAGCACACCGGGGACACGCCTCTCATCGCTGCCTGTCGCCAAGGCAACGTGACCGTGGTCAAATACCTGCTGAACAACCAGGCCAACGCCAACCTGACCAACCAGGTGCCCTCTGCTGATGATGTCAGCACATTACCGATGGCGAGGGGGTGAGATCTAACGGGCTGCTTCCTGTTTCAGAAACAGAGGACCTGTCTTCACTACGCGTCCAAGAGAAGCTTCTCTCTGCTGGATTACCTGATGATCGCCATCCTGATGCCCGTCCTGCTCATTGGATACTTCATCATGGTGGGGCAGCCAATCAGAAGCCTCCGTCACGATGACATCACTCTGAAACAGCTTTTTTATTCATGAGATGACAGGATGAGTCTGAAATAATGCGATGAATTTGTTGCTTTTCTCTGTGCTGATAAGTAACTGAAGCTGTTATAGAGCCGCAGGTCAGTGCACGTGCTCACGCCTGTGCACGTGCACACGCCTGTGCACGTGCACGACTGTGCACACGCCTGTGCACGTGCACGCCTGCCACTAACACATGACTGTGTTGCAGCTGCAGAAGCAGAGGAAGCAGGTGGCGCTGCTGGAGGCCGTCCTGAGCAGCAGAGTCGACGTCGACGCCGTGGACTACGTGAGAAAAGCAGCCGTCTCTTATCTCAGAGTAAGCTCCGCCCACTTCTGACGGCGCCCGTGTTTGTGTTGCAGAAGGGAAACACCGCCCTGCACTACGTGTGTCTGAGGAAGAGTCAGCGCCTGGTTCCTGTGCTGCTGCAGCGAAACGCTCAAACCAGCATCCAGAACCAGGTGGGTGCAAAGCTGCGGGATGCAGAGGGCGTCCAGATGTTCCCAGCCTGCTGAGGCCGGGGTGAAAACCAGCCAGGTGTCCCCTTTAAAGGGCGTCCAGATGTTCCCAGCCTGCTGAGGCCGGGGTGAAAACCAGCCAGGTGTCCCCTTTAAAGGGCGTCCAGATGTTCCCAGCCTGCTGAGGCCGGGGTGAAAACCAGCCAGGTGTCCCCTTTAAAGGGCGTCCAGATGTTCCCAGCCTGCTGAGGCCGGGGTGAAAACCAGCCAGGTGTCCCCTTTAAAGGGCGTCCAGATGTTCCCAGCCTGCTGAGGCCGGGGTGAAAACCAGCCAGGTGTCCCCTTTAAAGGGCGTCCAGATGTTCCCAGCCTGCTGAGGCCGGGGTGAAAACCAGCCAGGTGTCCCCTTTAAAGGGCGTCCAGATGTTCCCAGCCTGCTGCGGCCGGGGTGAAAACCAGCCAGGTGTCCCCTTTAAAGGGCGTCCAGATGTTCCCAGCCTGCTGAGGCCGGGGTGAAAACCAGCCAGGTGTCCCCTTTAAAGGGCGTCCAGATGTTCCCAGCCTGCTGAGGCCGGGGTGAAAACCAGCCAGGTGTCCCCTTTAAAGCGACCGATCACCTGTCCGATCCAGCTGTGACGCACCTGGCTGTCAGGGGAACATCTGAAGGGGGGGTTAGGGTCACACCTTCAGCAGGCTGTGAACGCCGCCACGTCCTCTGTATCCGCCAAAAGAAATCTGCAAACATCTGGAATGGATCCGTTCAGAACGACATCAGGAGCAACAACCGCCATGATGTCATCATGTCATGATGTCATCAACCTGTTTTCCAGGCCGGAGAAACGCCGCTGGACATCGCCGTCAGACTGAAGTTCACGAAGATCGTCAGGATGTTGCGGAAGGAGGAGTGACGGGCGGTCGCCATGACGACCGAAACATCTGTACAACATCGTTTTAGTGTCTGTAAAAATTTAGTTACTGACGTTTCAGATGAAAATAAAGAGAAAACTGACCGGGTCAGCGCTTTATTAAGCTTTACAGGGATCAAACAGGCCTCTGAACCGGGCCTCCTGAGCCGGGCCTCCTGAGGGGGGGTCTGAAACCATTAAAACCAGAACTTTCTAACCATTCCGACCCACCAGAACCAAAGAGCCAAACCCAGTTCTGATCGAAGCTCAGGCTCATGAGTTCTTCAGAACCAGGTCGGTTTCAGATGCGACTCCAGACGGAACTTTGTCACCAACAGCAAAAACCATCTGCTGCTCCAGAACCAGGAACATTCGTCTGGACCAAAAGATCACATATAAGGTATAAAGCCGGGTCAGAACATGTATGAACAGAACATCCAGATCTGAAATATAATTCTTTAGCAGGTGAAAATAAACATAAGAAGAAGGGAAATGATGTTCTGACTGGGTCCGTTCCCTGGTTCTGGTCCTGATGAGACAGACTGAAACCAAATTTAAATGCTTTGCTTCACTCTTTATTTACGGTGTTGATCCGTTTAAAAGCAGCTCTTTTGGTTTTGGTTCTTGGAGACAGCGGTGAGCTCACAGTCAGGCGATGTTCAGGATGTGGAACCGTTCGGGTTCCTGAAGTATTTTTAACTTTCAGACTTCCTGAATCTTGCAGAAATGGTCAGTTTCACAGTTCCTGATGACTCTCTGGAGCTCTGGTCCGACTCCACGCTTCTGTCATCGGGTTCAGAAACTTGTTCTGATGCAGGTAAAAAGCATCGTTTCACTCGTTCTTATTAGAGCTCTGAACCCATGGGACGGATGCAAAGAGCATAAACTCGGGTCCTACAGGGAAAGAGTTTGTTTGACATCAGAACCGACCGAACGGAACCGACCCATCCATCCATCTAAAGACCGAACAGGCCTGCAGAACTGAAGGAGTCAGGAAAACACTTTAATTACAGATCCGTTTATCTGCCATGTGTTTGGAGCCCAGTTTGTCAGAGGTTCAGGCTGCAATATGTCGGTGAGCAGCAGGGGGCAGAGCAGGGCTGTCAGGTGCAGAAACAGCTGGATGTCTGGCATGATCTGAACATCTGCTCAGAGCAGAAAGCAGCGACACAGAATCTTTACAACCGCTTTAATTTGGCAGCACAGAAACGTCACAGTTTATAAAAGTGGAAAATAAAGTCAGTCCTGTTTTAAAAGAACACTTCGTTCACACCGACACTCGACCGGGTTTCACATCACTGTCCAACCGCCCCCCCCCCAACAATGCGGACGATCACTGAGTTTAAGTTTATGCATTTAGCTTTTACCCAAAGCGACTTACAAATGAGGATCTAACATTACAGCTAACAATGAGCTAACAATGAGAAAACAATGAGCTAATAATAAGCTAACAATGAGCTAATAATGAGCAAACAATAAGCTAACAATGAGAAAACAATGAGCTAATAATGAGCAAACAATGAGCTAATAATGAGCAAACAATGAGCTAACAATAGGCTAACAATGAGCTAACAATGAGCAAACAATGAGCTAATAATGAGCAAACAGTGAGCTAACAATGAGCTAACAATGAGCTGACAATGAGCTAACAATAGGCTAACAATGAGCTAACAATGAGCAAACAATGAGCTAATAATGAGCAAACAATGAGCTAACAATGAGAAAACAATGAGCTAATAATGAGCAAACAATGAGCTAATAATGAGCAAACAATGAGCTAACAATGAGCTAACAATGAGCAAACAATGAGCTAATAATGAGCAAACAATGAGCTAACAATGAGAAAACAATGAGCTAATAATGAGCAAACAATGAGCTAATAATGAGCAAACAATGAGCTAACAATAAGCAAACAATGAGCAAACAATGAGCTAAAAGAGCTGACAATAAGCTAACAATGAACAAACAAGCTAAAAATGAGCAAATAATGAGCTAACAATAAGCTAACAATGAGCAAACAATGAGCTAATAATAAGCTAACAATGAGCTAACAATGAGCGACACAGAAGGAAAACACCAGTTCGGCTGTCAGAGGTGACAGAGAGCAGAAATAGTTCTGGTTTAAGTTTAAACCCATATGCAGAATCTCGGTTCTGAGACAGAACTTTCTGTTGTTGTGGACCGGAACAGGAATTAAAACCAGTTACACTTTAAATTAAAACTAATCTGATGAAGCTTCTCCACAGACACTTGTAACTGGACTTCAGTTCCACAGGAGGCCATTTTAAAAAGAAAATTAGCTTTAACTTTGTAGCTTTCTGAAAAGGTCTGACAGTTATGAACGGACCTCCGGCTGCTGCTCCCAGAACCCGGTTGTCTCGCCTCTCTGGTGCAGCCCGGTTACTCACTCACCTGTTCATGGGTGTCTGGTATGAAAGTTTTGTTGGTGGAAATGTTTTAAAGCTGCTGTATAATCTCTAAAAACTAAGTGACTAAATGAATCTCTCAGCACCTGAATGACTCTCGGACCACCGAGATCAGAACCAGACAGCCTCTAATAAAACATGGTGGATCTCAGCTAAAACAATCTTAGAACTACATCCTGGGACAGACACGTTTCCTCGGCAACAGCAGAAGTTAAAGGAGGATCCTGAAAGGTGAAAATGTGCAGAAAGACTCCAGCGGCTGAAGCCGTGCAGCCGCATGGCGTTCGGTCAGAGCGCCATGCGGTAAGGCGGGCTTCTGCTTCCTTCTGTCTGTTTACCGATCGAGGAGGACTGAGACTAAACGTGGGCGTGGAACTGATCTTTGGCTGGTGAGTACGAAGTGTTTAACAGTCTGCTGGTGCTGGTGCCGCCGGACTTCCACAGCCCCTGGACCCTGGGGTCCTGCTGAGGAACATCATGTGGTCTAACGATGCTCCTGCAGCAGCTTCAGGATGGAGGGGAACATCAGCTCCGGAGCATCCAGACCCCAGATGAAGTCCAGGTGCTCCCAGTGCTCGATGTGCTGATGGTAGACCAGGTTGGACACCTGCAGGGGGGCAGCAAACGAGTTAACAACAAGGCAATGGAGAAGGTAAAGGATCTTGGGTGACTTAAAGGATCCTCACATCACGTTATCTAAGTAAAGACCAGGCTACTCCTGGGGAAGGACTCAGCTGTCCCAGGTTCCTCTGACACATTCATGAGGAATCTTAACGCAACAGGTCCTTTGACTGACCTGAGTGAGGAGGACTGCCACATCTTTGGGGTCCGCCAGAGTATCGTGTCCTCCTGAAAACAGAGCGGTGGGAACCTTCATGTCCTTGACGTGGTACTCAGGGGGGGTGGACTGAAGAGGAGACACAGAGGCCCGGAGACGTTAAATCATGTGATTATGTTCAAAGACTGAAGTCAGAACCCGGCGTCGCCTGGACTCTGTCAGAACCCTAGGTCGCCTGGACTCCGTCGGAGCCCTAGGTCGCCTGGACTCCGTCGGAGCCCTAGGTCGCCTGGACTCCGTCGGAACCCTAGGTAATCTGGACTCTGTCAGAGCCCTAGGTCGCCTGGACTCTGTCAGAGCCCTAGGTCGCCTGGACTCTGTCAGAGCCCTAGGTCGCCTGGACTCCGTCGGAGCCCTAGGTCGCCTGGACTCCGTCAGAACCCTAGGTCGCCTGGACTCTGTCAGAACCCTAGGTCGCCTGGACTCCGTCGGAGCCCTAGGTCGCCTGGACTCCGTCAGAACCCTAGGTAATCTGGACTCTGTCAGAGCCCTAGGTCGCCTGGACTCTGTCAGAGCCCTAGGTCGCCTGGACTCTGTCAGAGCCCTAGGTCGCCTGGACTCTGTCAGAACCCTAGGTCGCCTGGACTCTGTCAGAACCCGGCGTTACCTGGACTCTGTGTGCGGCTCTAGACTTACTTGGTTGTAGTGCTTCATGTTTCCTGCAGTTCCAAAGTCAAATGCCATCAGTTTCCCTCTGTGAACAGCCTGTAAACAACAACAACATAAGAACTTCATAAACAGTTCCTCTGTGAACAGTCAAAGTTTCTCTAACTGTAGTACAGAAGCACGTGTTACCTGGGCCCAGTGGACCATGTTCTGGACGGATGTCCCGGCAGGACAGTGAGTCGTGTAGACCGGAGTCCGAGTCTGAAACAGACGGGGGAGTTAAAACGGGGGCTGAACACCTGGTTGATGTTCTCCACAGAACCACATCCTGATCTTTCAGAATAACGAGTCCTAAATCAGATCTGAGGACCAAAGAACCAGAACCATCCAACACAACTGCTGCATCAGCAGGAAGTTTAAGGTTCTGCTAATAAAACAGAAAACTGCCGGATAAATTCACTTCTATTCAAAATGTATTTATATGGCACATTAAAACACCCTCAGCTGACCAAAGTGCTTCACAATAATAACTGCATCACAGATAAAAGAAGAGAAAACAGATTTATAACAGCAGGAAGCCACAGAAACTCCTTCTCTTCCTTTTGTCAGCACCATGTTGAGGTTTTTCTCGTCGAAGCCGCAGAGGATGAAGAAGATGTTTCCACACAGCTCGCTGAGCAGCTTCTTTGCACACACGTGTTCAGCCAGCCACTTAATGTACTGACTCTGGGGCAGGAAGTCCCGCCTCCCGAAGAGGTCCTGCAGGAGCAACATCACAGCGTCAGAAACAGAAGCCCAAACACAGGAAGCTGCAACCCAGGAACAGAAGCCCAAACACAGGAAGCTGTAACCCAGGAACAGAACCCCAAACACAGGAAGCTGCAACCCAGGAACAGAAGCCCAAACACAGGAAGCTGTAACCCAGGAACAGAAGCCCAAACACAGGAAGCTGTAACCCAGGAACAGAAGCCCAAACACAGGAAGCTGTAACCCAGGAACAGAAGCCCAAACACAGGAAGCTGTAACCCAGGAACAGAAGCCCAAACACAGGAAGCTGTAACCCAGGAACAGAAGCCCAAACACAGGAAGCTGTAACCCAGGAACAGAAGCCCAAACACAGGAAGCTGTAACCCAGGAACAGAAGCCCAAACACAGGAAGCTGTAACCCAGGAACAGAACCCCAAACACAAGAAGCTGTAACCCAGGAACAGAAGCCCAAACACAGGAAGCTGTAACCCAGGAACAGAACCCCAAACACAAGAAGCTGTAACCCAGGAACAGAAGCCCAAACACAGGAAGCTGTAACCCAGGAACAGAAGCCCAAACACAGGAAGCTGTAACCCAGGAACAGAAGCCCAAACACAGGAAGCTGTAACCCAGGAACAGAAGCCCAAACACAGGAAGCTGTAACCCAGGAACAGAAGCCCAAACACAGGAAGCTGCAACCCAGGAACAGAACCCCAAACACAGGAAGCTGTAACCCAGGAACAGAACCCCAAACACAGGAAGCTGTAACCCAGGAACAGAACCCCAAACACAGGAAGCTGTAACCCAGGAACAGAAGCCCAAACACAGGAAGCTGTAACCCAGGAACAGAAGCCCAAACACAGGAAGCTGTAACCCAGGAACAGAAGCCCAAACACAGGAAGCTGCAACCCAGGAACAGAAGCCCAAACACAGGAAGCTGTAACCCAGGAACAGAAGCCCAAACACAGGAAGCTGTAACCCAGGAACAGAAGCCCAAACACAGGAAGCTGTAACCCAGGAACAGAACCCCAAACACAGGAAGCTGCAACCCAGGAACAGAACCCCAAACACAGGAAGCTGTAACCCAGGAACAGAAGCCCAAACACAGGAAGCTGTAACCCAGGAACAGAAGCCCAAACACAGGAAGCTGCAACCCAGGAACAGAAGCCCAAACACAGGAAGCTGTAACCCAGGAACAGAAGCCCAAACACAGGAAGCTGTAACCCAGGAACAGAAGCCCAAACACAAGAAGCTGTAACCCAGGAACAGAAGCCCAAACACAGGAAGCTGCAACCCAGGAACAGAACCCCAAACACAGGAAGCTGCAACCCAGGAACAGAAGCCCAAACACAGGAAGCTGTAACCCAGGAACAGAAGCCCAAACACAGGAAGCTGTAACCCAGGAACAGAAGCCCAAACACAAGAAGCTGTAACCCAGGAACAGAAGCCCAAACACAGGAAGCTGCAACCCAGGAACAGAACCCCAAACACAGGAAGCTGTAACCCAGGAACAGAAGCCCAAACACAGGAAGCTGTAACCCAGGAACAGAAGCCCAAACACAGGAAGCTGCAACCCAGGAACAGAAGCCCAAACACAGGAAGCTGTAACCCAGGAACAGAAGCCCAAACACAGGAAGCTGTAACCCAGGAACAGAAGCCCAAACACAAGAAGCTGTAACCCAGGAACAGAAGCCCAAACACAGGAAGCTGCAACCCAGGAACAGAACCCCAAACACAGGAAGCTGCAACCCAGGAACAGAACCCCAAACACAGGAAGCTGTAACCCAGGAACAGAAGCCCAAACACAGGAAGCTGCAACCCAGGAACAGAACCCCAAA
>NW_027325374.1:480487-607987 GCF_036924035.1 Leuresthes tenuis
CACACACACACACACACACACATTCAGACACATTCAGACACACACACACACACACATTCAAACACACACACACACACATTCAGACACACACACACACACATTCAGACACACACACATTCAGACACACACACACACACATTCAGACACACACACACACACACATTCAGAAACACACACACACACACAGAGTCAGCATGCTGCTTCATGGTCTAATGACAAAATTAGTTTTCTGGTAATAAACTAATAAAACTTTCTCTGACGTCATGCGTGAGCACATGATGATGAAGATGAGGAAGATGATGCATTGTGAGGCAAAAGCCATGACGCGTTCACGCCGACCATAAAAATCCGATGAAACATTTTTACAGTGAAATTAATTCGCTGCTGAAGGTTCAGCCTGTTTTTAAAGGTTTGTTTTAACTTTACAGGCTGGTTTTACCGCCTCCTGCTCAACATGTTTTCACTTAGTTCACAGTTTCAGGTTGGTTTCGGCTCGGTTTGGGCTCCTGACCCAGTTCTTGTTTTAACTTCAGGTTTCACTCGGTCTAAACACGACCCTTTTTACGGTTTGTTTCTCGGCGGTACCGGAGACCCGCGCGCTGAAAGCAGCAGCTCGTGTCCTCTGTTACGTCACGACGGTAATAAAGCTAAAAATGAACGCAAACGTCAGGTATGAAGCGGTGGTACTCACCTGTCGTCCTGCGGGTCTGAACTGGTTGACTGAACTGAGGGACATCTGACTACCCGTCATGTGACGTCAGGGCGTCACGTGACAAAGCAGAGGGGCCTCTGATCGAAGTTCCTCTGATCGATCAAAGCTCACCAGAGAGCTCTTAATGTGAAGTGTTTCCGGTTGTGTTGAAGCTAACCAGAGAGCTCTTAATGTGAAGTTTCCGGTTGTGTTGAAGCTCACCAGAGAGCTCTTAATGTGAAGTGTTTCCGGTTGTTTTGAAGCTAACTAGAGAGCTCTTAATGTGAAGTGTTTCCGGTTGTGTTGAAGCTAACCAGAGAGCTCTTAATGTGAAGTGTTTCCGGTTGTTTTGAAGCTAACCAGAGAGCTCTTAATGTGAAGTGTTTCCGGTTGTGTTGAAGCTAACCAGAGAGCTCTTAATGTGAAGTGTTTCCGGTTGTGTTGAACTCTTGAATAGTTTTTGGCGTCCATCGATATTTCTATGTTTTGTAACGCGGATTCGGTGTCGGACGCCTGCCTTTCTGGACCCCAATCGCACACGGGACCGGAGCCATCAAGACCCGGTTCGGTTCTGAAAATGTCCCGCGTGCTGATAGTGGGAGCGGGCCTGACGGGCAGCCTCTGCGCGTGCCTGCTGAGGAGAGAGATGCAGAATAAAGTTCAGATTGTTGTATGGGACAAAGCAAGAGGAGCAGGTGAGTCACGGTCAGAGCCTCATTCATAAATCTGGTCATTTAACGCTGAGAGTTCACAGCCGAACCGAATCTCACTGCAGAACAATGACTCTGCTACATTTTCATTAGGAAGACTTTCTTCTTAAATCCGGCTCGAAAGTTCCTGCCTTCCTGGATGTCTGCGGCAGAGAGAGGCGAAAAAGAACATCAAGACTTAACTGAGAAAGTTTAAAGTTGTCAGGCTCACAGAGAAAGACAGAACTCTGATGTTACAAATGAAATGAAATGAAATGAAATGCATTGAGTTTACTGTGGAGGTCACAGAGACCCATACAGCAGTCACAGATGAACTCACGCTGACCTTCAAATAAGACTTTTATATTCTCATGAATGCGTGTGTAATACCTGTCAGCTGATTAATAAACCAGCAGAACCGGAGGTCTAATGCTTTTGGTGGTTAAAGCAATTTCCAGATAAAAGAATTAATTATTTTACCAAAACAAGAGCTCAGACCTGGAAGTGTTTGGAGCTCAGAGTGCAGACAAAGTTTAAACTGGTCACAGGTGGCGCCCCCACCGCCATCCTCACTGGTTTTAAAGCCTTCGGATCTATTTGTTCCGACTGCAGAACATCACCAGGTGCTCCACTCAAACCCACCTGAGAGGAGGCCCTCAGGTGGAGGTGCACCTGTTGGTGTAGCGGGCCTGTTGGACCCTGATCCTTAAATCTGAGAGTTTTCTCATGGAGTTTGGTGCGGATCTCTGGAGCTGTGTGTGTGTTTCAGGCGGCAGGATGTCCACCAGCCGGGCTCCTGACTCCTCGTCTCACTCAGCTGATCTGGGCGCTCAGTATGTCACCGCCACGCCGGCCTACGCTCAGGCCCACCACAGGTACGTGTCACCTGCTGTTTCCAGCTCGCTGTGTCCGATTGGGAGGTCTTACCCTGTGTGTTCAGTTTCTACACAGAGCTGCTGTCTGCAGGCGTCCTGCAGCCTCTCGACTGCCTGATCCAAGGTCTGAAGCAGAAGGAGGGCAGTCAGGACTACGTGGCGCCGCTGGGCATGGGCAGTTTGGTCAAACACTTCCTGTCTGAGTCAGGTAAACACACCTGTCCACCAACGCATGCACAGAGCACAGCTGCAAATTCAGTTTAGGGCTCCAAATAAGAACAAATGTCACCTCAGGACCCTTCAGATTCTGTCCAGTTCATTCAATTCAACACGACTGAAAAAGTTTGGGATGTTCAGCTTTCAGGTGAAACTTCAGGATGAACCTTAAATGCATTCTGACCTTCAGGTGACCTTAATGTGACCTTCTGTCGACCTCTGAATGTCCAGCTGCTCAGTGTTTCAGTTTGATCCATGAATCGACCAAAACGTGTCCTGGTTCAGTCAGAATTTAAACGGTCCTCAGTTCACATCATGGCACCGAGGCGACACCAAACAGCTGAGACCAGGACCTTCGTTCTCAGACGGCTGTGAACAGCGCCCTGTGACCCGGACTCACCTCCAGGCACATTGAAGGGAGGCGAGAGGCAGCCGAGGGTCACATCAGACCATTCGAAAGCTTTTACATCAGCGTGGTCTGCGTGTTAGACGACCTGGTACCGGTACCTGAACACACCACCGGGCATCGTCCTGCTTGGGCCAGGCAGCGTTCACGCTGGCGAGGGACCAGCGGGACTCAGCCGCTGTCACCAGACGAGCCTTTGGTGACAGTGTGGGTACAGAACTGCCGCATCCTGGCCAGACTGCAGAGTTCACTCTGCTGAGAAGCTGATTGGCTGCAACCTCCAAAGTCTCCAGGGTCTGTGCTCCTCCAGGACCCTCATAAAGACCCCCCCACTTTACATTAATGTGAACCATCTCCTCCACAGAACCTCCACAGTTTTTATTTTTAAACCGTTTTTATTTAATTATCTGGAAAACAAAGCCCCAGAAACTAATATCTTTCCCATCATGGATCCAGTCACTGAGCATGAACAACACGGGCCGAGTTTCACCTTCATGGACTCCAGCTCCAGCTCAGGAGGAGGCTCCTAACTCTGCGCCCTCCAGGAGGAGGCTCCTAACTCTGCGCCCTCCAGGAGGAGGCTCCTAACTCTGCGCCCTCCAGGAGGAGGCTCCTAACTCTGCGCCCTCCAGGAGGAGGCTCCTAACTCTGCGCCCTTCAGGAGGAGGAGGCTCCTAACTCTGCGCCCTTCAGGAGGAGGCTCCTAACTCTGCGCCCTTCAGGAGGAGGCTCCTAACTCTGCGCCCTCAGGAGGAGGAGGCTCCTAACTCTGCGCCCTTCAGGAGGAGGCTCCTAACTCTGCGCCCTTCAGGAGGAGGAGGCTCCTAACTCTGCGCCCTTCAGGAGGAGGCTCCTAACTCTGCGCCCTTCAGGAGGAGGCTCCTAACTCTGCGCCCTTCAGGAGGAGGCTCCTAACTCTGCGCCCTTCAGGAGGAGGAGGCTCCTAACTCTGCGCCCTTCAGGAGGAGGAGGCTCCTAACTCTGCGCCCTCCAGGAGGAGGCTCCTAACTCTGCGCCCTTCAGGAGGAGGCTCCTAACTCTGCGCCCTTCAGGAGGAGGCCCCTAACTCTGCGCCCTTCAGGAGGAGGCTCCTAACTCTGCGCCCTTCAGGAGGAGGCTCCTAACTCTGAGCCCTTCAGGAGGAGGCTCCTAACTCTGCGCCCTTCAGGAGGAGGAGGCTCCTAACTCTGAGCCCTTCAGGAGGAGGCTCCTAACTCTGCGCCCTTCAGGAGGAGGAGGCTCCTAACTCTGCGCCCTTCAGGAGGAGGCTCCTAACTCTGCGCCCTTCAGGAGGAGGAGGCTCCTAACTCTGCGCCCTTCAGGAGGAGGCTCCTAACTCTGCGCCCTTCAGGAGGAGGCTCCTAACTCTGCGCCCTTCAGGAGGAGGCTCCTAACTCTGCGCCCTTCAGGAGGAGGCTCCTAACTCTGCGCCCTTCAGGAGGAGGCTCCTAACTCTGCGCCCTTCAGGAGGAGGAGGCTCCTAACTCTGCGCCCTTCAGGAGGAGGCTCCTAACTCTGCGCCCTTCAGGAGGAGGCTCCTAACTCTGCGCCCTTCAGGAGGAGGCTCCTAACTCTGCGCCCTTCAGGAGGAGGCTCCTAACTCTGCGCCCTCAGGAGGAGGCTCCTAACTCTGCGCCCTTCAGGAGGAGGCTCCTAACTCTGCGCCCTTCAGGAGGAGGAGGCTCCTAACTCTGCGCCCTCAGGAGGAGGCTCCTAACTCTGCGCCCTTCAGGAGGAGGCTCCTAACTCTGCGCCCTTCAGGAGGAGGCTCCTAACTCTGCGCCCTTCAGGAGGAGGCTCCTAACTCTGCGCCCTTCAGGAGGAGGCTCCTAACTCTGCGCCCTTCAGGAGGAGGCTCCTAACTCTGCGCCCTTCAGGAGGAGGCTCCTAACTCTGCGCCCTTCAGGAGGAGGCTCCTAACTCTGCGCCCTTCAGGAGGAGGAGGCTCCTAACTCTGCGCCCTCAGGAGGAGGCTCCTAACTCTGCGCCCTTCAGGAGGAGGCTCCTAACTCTGCGCCCTCAGGAGGAGGAGGCTCCTAACTCTGCGCCCTTCAGGAGGAGGCTCCTAACTCTGCGCCCTTCAGGAGGAGGCTCCTAACTCTGCGCCCTTCAGGAGGAGGCTCCTAACTCTGCGCCCTCAGGAGGAGGAGGCTCCTAACTCTGCGCCCTTCAGGAGGAGGCTCCTAACTCTGCGCCCTTCAGGAGGAGGAGGCTCCTAACTCTGCGCCCTTCAGGAGGAGGCTCCTAACTCTGCGCCCTTCAGGAGGAGGCTCCTAACTCTGCGCCCTTCAGGAGGAGGAGGCTCCTAACTCTGCGCCCTTCAGGAGGAGGAGGCTCCTAACTCTGCGCCCTTCAGGAGGAGGCTCCTAACTCTGCGCCCTTCAGGAGGAGGCTCCTAACTCTGAGCCCTTCAGGAGGAGGCCCCTAACTCTGAGCCCTTCAGGAGGAGGCTCCTAACTCTGAGCCCTTCAGGAGGAGGCCCCTAACTCTGCGCCCTTCAGGAGGAGGCTCCTAACTCTGAGCCCTTCAGGAGGAGGCCCCTAACTCTGCGCCCTTCAGGAGGAGGCTCCTAACTCTGCGCCCTTCAGGAGGAGGCCGCTAACTCTGCGCCCTTCAGGAGGAGGAGGCTCCTAACTCTGCGCCCTTCAGGAGGAGGAGGCTCCTAACTCTGCGCCCTTCAGGAGGAGGAGGCTCCTAACTCTGCGCCCTTCAGGAGGAGGCTCCTAACTCTGCGCCCTTCAGGAGGAGGAGGCTCCTAACTCTGCGCCCTTCAGGAGGAGGCTCCTAACTCTGCGACCTTCAGGAGGAGGCTCCTAACTCTGCGCCCTTCAGGAGGAGGCTCCTAACTCTGCGCCCTTCAGGAGGAGGCCCCTGACTCTGCGCCCTTCAGGAGGAGGCCCCTAACTCTGCGCCCTTCAGGAGGAGGAGGCTCCTAACTCTGCGCCCTTCAGGAGGAGGAGGCTCCTAACTCTGCGCCCTTCAGGAGGAGGAGGCTCCTAACTCTGCGCCCTTCAGGAGGAGGCCCCTAACTCTGAGCCCTTCAGGAGGAGGCCCCTAACTCTGCGCCCTTCAGGAGGAGGAGGCTCCTAACTCTGCGCCCTTCAGGAGGAGGCTCCTAACTCTGCGCCCTTCAGGAGGAGGCCCCTGACTCTGCGCCCTTCAGGAGGAGGCCCCTGACTCTGCGCCCTTCAGGAGGAGGAGGCTCCTAACTCTGCGCCCTTCAGGAGGAGGAGGCTCCTAACTCTGCGCCCTTCAGGAGGAGGAGGCTCCTAACTCTGCGCCCTTCAGGAGTAGGAGGCTCCTAACTCTGCGCCCTTCAGGAGGAGGCTCCTAACTCTGCGCCCTTCAGGAGGAGGCCCCTAACTCTGCGCCCTTCAGGAGGAGGAGGCTCCTAACTCTGCGCCCTTCAGGAGGAGGCTCCTAACTCTGCGCCCTTCAGGAGGAGGCTCCTAACTCTGCGCCCTTCAGGAGGAGGCTCCTAACTCTGCGCCCTTCAGGAGGAGGCTCCTAACTCTGCGCCCTTCAGGAGGAGGCTCCTAACTCTGCGCCCTTCAGGAGGAGGCTCCTAACTCTGAGCCCTTCAGGAGGAGGCTCCTAACTCTGCGCCCTTCAGGAGGAGGCTCCTAACTCTGCGCCCTTCAGGAGGAGGCTCCTAACTCTGCGCCCTTCAGGAGGAGGCTCCTAACTCTGCGCCCTTCAGGAGGAGGCCCCTGACTCTGCGCCCTTCAGGAGGAGGCCCATAACTCTGCGCCCTTCAGGAGGAGGCCCCTAACTCTGCGCCCTTCAGGAGGAGGAGGCTCCTAA
Source organism: Leuresthes tenuis (assembly GCF_036924035.1). Taxonomy (NCBI): domain Eukaryota; kingdom Metazoa; phylum Chordata; class Actinopteri; order Atheriniformes; family Atherinopsidae; genus Leuresthes; species Leuresthes tenuis. The sequence goes on from NW_027325374.1 coordinate 487,169, forward strand.
CTCTGCGCCCTTCAGGAGGAGGAGGCTCCTAACTCTGCGCCCTTCAGGAGGAGGAGGCTCCTAACTCTGCGCCCTTCAGGAGGAGGAGGCTCCTAACTCTGCGCCCTTCAGGAGGAGGAGGCTCCTAACTCTGCGCCCTTCAGGAGGAGGAGGCTCCTAACTCTGCGCCCTTCAGGAGGAGGAGGCTCCTAACTCTGCGCCCTTCAGGAGGAGGAGGCTCCTAACTCTGCGCCCTTCAGGAGGAGGCCCCTAACTCTGCGCCCTTCAGGAGGAGGAGGCTCCTAACTCTGCGCCCTTCAGGAGGAGGCTCCTAACTCTGCGCCCTTCAGGAGGAGGCCCCTGACTCTGCGCCCTTCAGGAGGAGGCCCCTAACTCTGCGCCCTTCAGGAGGAGGAGGCTCCTAACTCTGCGCCCTTCAGGAGGAGGAGGCTCCTAACTCTGCGCCCTTCAGGAGGAGGAGGCTCCTAACTCTGCGCCCTTCAGGAGGAGGAGGCTCCTAACTCTGCGCCCTTCAGGAGGAGGAGGCTCCTAACTCTGAGCCCTTCAGGAGGAGGAGGCTCCTAACTCTGCGCCCTTCAGGAGGAGGCTCCTAACTCTGCGCCCTTCAGGAGGAGGCTCCTAACTCTGCTCCGAGTCCCACAGAAAACCTACAGGATCAGCTGATTCTGTGTGGAGGCTGGAACTGATGCTCGGAGGCCACATGACAAGTTATTGAGACATTGACATGTTCTGCTGTGGTGGAGCCCTAACCCCACCCTGTGGAGCCCTAACCCCACCCCGTGGAGCCCTAACCCCACCCCGTGGAGCCCTAACCCCACCCCGTGGAGCCCTAACCCCACCCCGTGGAGCCCTAACCCCACCCCTTGGAGCCCTAACCCCACCCCGTGGAGCCCTAACCCCACCCCTTGGAGCCCTAACCCCACCCTTTGGAGCCCTAACCCCACCCCGTGGAGCCCTAACCCCACCCTGCAGAGCCCTAACCCCACCCCGTGGAGCCCTAACCCCACCCTGCAGAGCCCTAACCCCACCCCCACCCTTTGGACAGCAATGATGTCATCTGTACATGGAGGGAGGAGAGGTGCATCATGGGAGCTCCCCCAGCAGGCTGGGCCTATAGCAGCAGAACATGGAGGGAGGAGAGGTGCATCATGGGAGCTCCCCCAGCAGGCTGGGCCTATAGCAGCAGAACATGGAGGGAGGAGAGGTGCATCATGGGAGCTCCCCCAGCAGGCTGGGCCTATAGCAGCAGAACATGGAGGGAGGAGAGGTGCATCATGGGAGCTCCCCCAGCAGGCTGGGCCTATAGCAGCAGAACATGGAGGGAGGAGAGGTGCATCATGGGAGCTCCCCCAGCAGGCTGGGCCTACAGCAGCAGAACATGGAGGGAGGAGAGGTGCATCATGGGAGCTCCCCCAGCAGGCTGGGCCTGTAGCAGCAGAACATGGAGGGAGGAGAGGTGCATCATGGGAGCTCCCCCAGCAGGCTGGGCCTATAGCAGCAGAACATGGAGGGAGGAGAGGTGCATCATGGGAGCTCCCCCAGCAGGCTGGACCTACAGCAGCAGAACATGGAGGGAGGAGAGGTGCATCATGGGAGCTTTTCACTAAATCCTCCATCAGCACACAGGTGTTTTTCCCTTCCAGGTGCTCCGGGCTCAGATGGAGAGCAGGGGCGGCGGCATCCTCTCGGAACCGATTCTGGCGGTAGGCAAACTGGAACGGGTCCAATGTGTGGAGATGATGTGGTGCTGAACCAGAGTCTGAGACTCATTGACATTAACCAGAGTTCATCGTACGGTTGGTGCTCCTCGTGTTCTGGTCCAGTTCTGGACTGACGACCTTTAGGAAGAGCAAAGCCCACGTTCCAGTCTGTGGTTTCAGTCCTCCTCCTGGGCCCGGTCCAACAGGGTGTCAGAACATTTGGGCCCGGTCCAACCGTTGGGCCCGTCCAACAGGGTGTCAGAACCTTTGGTCCCAGTCCAACAGGGTGTCAGAACCTTTGGGCCCGGTCCAACAGTCAGATCAGAACCTTTGGGCCCGGTCCAACCTTTGGGCCCGTCCAACAGCGTGTCAGAACCTTTGGGGCCCGGTCCAACAGCGTGTCAGAACCTTTGGGCCCGGTCCAACAGGGTGTCAGGACCTTTGGGGCCGTCCAACAGGGTGTCAGGACCTTTGGGGCCCAGTCCAACAGCGTGTCAGAACCTTTGGGCCCGGTCCAACAGTCAGATCAGAACCTTTGGGCCCGGTCCAACAGCGTGTCAGAACCTTTGGGCCCCGGTCCAACAGCGTGTCAGAACCTTTGGGCCCGGTCCAACAGCGTGTCAGAACCTTTGGTCCCTGGTCCAACAGCGTGTCAGAACCTTTGGGCCCGGTCCAACAGTCAGATCAGAACCTTTGGGCCCGGTCCAACCTTTGGGCCCGTCCAACAGCGTGTCAGAACCTTTGGGCCTGGTCCAACAGCGTGTCATAACCTTTGGGCCCGGTCCAACAGCATGTCAGAACCTTTGGGCCCGGTCCAACAGCGTGTCAGAACCTTTGGGCCCGGTCCAACAGCATGTCAGAACCTTTGGGCCCGGTCCAACAGCATGTCAGAACCTTTGGGCCCGGTCCAACAGAATGTCAGAACCTTTGGGCCCGGTCCAACAGTCAGATCAGAACCTTTGGGCCCGTCCAACAGCGTGTCATAACCTTTGGGCCCGGTCCAACAGCGTGTCAGAACCTTTGGGCCCGGTCCAACAGCATGTCAGAACCTTTGGGCCCGGTCCAACAGCATGTCAGAACCTTTGGGCCCGGTCCAACAGTCAGATCAGAACCTTTGGGCCCGTCCAACAGTCAGATCAGAACCTTTGGGCCCGTCCAACAGCGTGTCAGAACCTTTGGGCCCGGTCCAACAGTCAGATCAGAACCTTTGGGCCCGTCCAACAGTCAGATCAGAACCTTTGGGCCCGTCCAACAGTCAGATCAGAACCTTTGGGCCCGGTCCAACAGCGTGTCAGAACCTTTGGGCCCGGTCCAACAGCATGTCAGAACCTTTGGGCCCGGTCCAACAGCATGTCAGAACCTTTGGGCCCGGTCCAACAGTCAGATCAGAACCTTTGGGCCCGTCCAACAGTCAGATCAGAACCTTTGGGCCCGTCCAACAGCGTGTCAGAACCTTTGGGCCCGGTCCAACAGTCAGATCAGAACCTTTGGGCCCGGTCCAACAGTCAGATCAGAGCCTTTGGTCCCGGTCCAACAGCGTGTCAGAACCTTTGGGCCAATGATAGTAAAGTGTTGTTCTGCGTTATCTCTGATGTTTGAGATAAACTTCCTGTAGCAACCGGGTCAGACGAAGTTTCTGCAGAACATTTACTGAACATCTGGACCTTCGGACCCACATCACAGCGGTTCTGACCGGACCTCAGGCTTCCAAACTATTCCAGGATAGATGGAATTCTTCTTTCCTCCCGGGCCGGTCTCAGAACCGAGTGTCCGTCTCACCGCATGTTTTCACTTTAAATAACACTTTGTTGCTGTGCTGCTCACAGGTGTGTGTCTGGTTCTGTCTGGTTCTGTCTGGTTCTGTCTGGTTCTGACTGGTTCTGACCCGAACGGGCCAGGCCTGTGGGAGTTTACAAGTTAAACAACAAATTGCGTCTGTGTGGCAGGAGCGGATTTGTTCCTGGAACATCACGTGACCGCGCTGTACCGCCGCGGTGCATCATGGGAGGTCCAGGAGAAGCTGGGAGGCAGCGAGACCTTCGACGCCGTCGTCCTGACGATGCCGGTGCCGCAGATCCTGCAGCTGCAGGGAGACCTGGGAAACCGTGAGACTCTCGCACACAGAACCAGAACATCTCCAACCCACAGAAACGCCGTCATGTGGTGACCTCTGACCTGAATCAGGTCAGCTGGACTTCTTCTTCTCCGTGGTTTCTCTCGTCTGAACTGGTTGGTGGGGATCAGCTGATAAGCAGCAGAGGAACCACAGCTTTGGTCACATGATCCGAGGTGTGAAAGGTTGTGGAACCTCCTCTGGTCAAAGAAAAGTCCAGCTGACCTGATTCAGCCATGATGACCTCAGCGCTGCAGTAACCACGTCTCACCACCTGGGGGCAGCAGCGTCAAACTCATCCACACATTTATTTTAGAGGTCGTCATTGTTCTGAAACGCACACACAGGATCCATACATACACACTTATGTCACTTTCCTGGGCTCCCATTGGCCAGCATCTCCTTCTTAAAAGCTACAAACTGTGCACACGACCCCAGCTCCACTATGTGTGTCTGACGGTGATGTCACTTTCGGCTCCTCTGATTGGCTGTTTGGGGACAGCGCCCATTTCCTCTGGCACACAGAAAGGTTATTATTAGATGCTGTGTGTGAAGCTGCAGCCTGAGCTCTGAATCATGAAAACGTCTTTCAGAAGGATGCTGAGGCCAGAACCAGAACAAATCACATTTCCTTATCTGATCCAATCAGAGATCAGGGTGCTCAGTAACCACACAGATGTGAACGCTTCCTGTCTGTTGGCACCTACTCGTTAAACAGTGGAGACGGATGTGAAACTGTAAAACACTACATTTCCCATGATGCATCTGTCTCCGTGTCTCTCAGTGCTCTCTGTCCAGCAGAAGCAGCAGTTGGACGTCGTCAGGTATTCGTCTCGCTTCGCTCTCGCACTCTTCTTCTCTCCAGACGTGGTCTTCAGTTTCACCTGGGGGGCGCAATACGTTCCCAACAACCGCTGCATCCGCTACATCGCCGTTGACAACAGGAAGCGTGGCACAGGTCTGTCTGCTCACCCGTCCGCCCACCTGGCCGCTCCCCTGTCTACCTTTGAGTGATTGTCCTGTCTGCCTCCACTCAGACGCCCCGGGTCGCGGTCCGGCCCTCGTCATCCACACCAGCGTTCCCTTCGGCATCGAGCACCTGGAGCGAGACAAGGAGGACATCCAGCCAATCATCTTACAGGAGCTGTACAGCCTGCTCCCTGACTTGCCTCAGCCAGTGAGCATCAAGTGTCAGAAGTGGAGGTATTCCCAGGTGAGTCATGAGGAGCTGAAGTCCTGCAGGTGAGGACTCGCTGGATTTACAGCCTCTGCCCTCCCTCCTTCAGGTGCTGACCTCTGTGCCCGACTGCCCGGGTCACATGACCATCCTCAGCCAGCCTCTGCTTCTCTGCGGCGGCGATGCTTTCAGCCACTCCAACTTCGATGGTTGCGTGGAGTCTGCACTGAGCGTGTTTGGCGAGCTGAAGACGTCGCTGAGCGTCCAACAGAGCATCTGAGCCACGCCCACACCTGTCAATAATTAATCAATGTAGCTCACAGAAGTTATCGTAAAGTGATTTATTGATCAGAACTGATTAGATATTTCATTCCTGTTTTTCAAATAAACAAATATTTGTGAATGAAAATGTTGATCTGCGTTCCTGCCTGAAGAAGCACCTGCAACAGGTGAGCCTGGTTTACCCGATGTTTAACTAACTAGGTTTACCCAAACCTGGTTTAACTAACCGGGTTTACCCCAACCTGGTTTACCCGATGTTTAACTAACTAGGTTTACCCAAACCGGGTTTAACTAACCGGGTTTACCCCAACCTGGTTTAACTAACCGGGTTTACCCCAACCTGGTTTACCCGAGGTTTAACTAACTGGGTTTACCCAAACCGGGTTTAACTAACCGGGTTTACCCCAACCTGGTTTACCCGAGATTTAACTAACCGGGTTTACCCCAACCTGGTTTACCCGAGATTTAACTAACCGGGTTTACCCGAGGTTTAACTAACCGGGTTTACCCCAACCTGGTTTACCCGAGATTTAACTAACCGGGTTTACCCCAACCTGGTTTACCCGAGATTTAACTAACCGGGTTTACCCGAGATTTAACTAACCGGGTTTACCCCAACCTGGTTTACCCGAGATTTAACTAACCGGGTTTACCCGAGGTTTAACTAACCGGGTTTACCCCAACCTGGTTTACCCGAGATTTAACTAACCGGGTTTACCCAAGGTTTAACTAACTGGGTTTACCCCAACCTGGTTTACCCGAGATTTAACTAACCGGGTTTACCCGAGGTTTAACTAACTGGGTTTACCCAAACTTGGTGTACCCGAGATTTAACTAACCGGGTTTACCCAAGGTTTAACTAACTGGGTTTACCCCAACCTGGTTTACCCGAGATTTAACTAACCGGGTTTACCCCAACCTGGGTTACCCAAGGTTTAACTAACCTGGTTTACCCGATGTTTAACTAACCGGGTTTACCTGATGTGGCAGTCAGTCACACCTGGTAAAAACCTGGCTGTCTCTGCAGTGCTGCTGGTGGACGGCGTCCAGCTGCAGCGAATACGCCGCAGAGCATCCACCTCCTTTGATCTTTTTATAGCAGCAGATAAGACAGAATTAGTTCTGGTCCGCCGCTCTTCGAACATGTGACCTCATTTCTACTCGCTGTTCTCCAGTTGTTTGGAGCGCGCTCAGTAGCGCCGCTGCAGTGTGTGCAGCACGAAGTGTTCAGAAAAGCAGCTCATCGGGTCCCGCTGAGGCGCTCTTCATCCTTTAATCACAGCAGCCCGACCCTCTGATCAGGAATATAAATGTCAACCATCACAAGAACCAACCTGCTGACGGTGTAACCTGGTAAAAGTTCAAACTAACCAGATTAAAATGCTTCAAAATCTCGTGATGGTTATCTGTGAACACGACACAAAGCTCTTATTGGCTCAGAGAGCTGTCAATCAAGAGATAAAAAGACAACCAATAACAACCTGTGGGAGGAGAACACCAATCAGGAGGCTTTACAGGTGTCACATGGGAAAGTGCTGAAAAAAGCTTGAAAATGTTGTTTATAAATAGTTTATTCACTTTTACAGTGTTTTTATTTCATTATAAAACAAGGAGCGGCAGAATAAAAGAGGGGGGGTGACGGGGGTCAGTTTAACATGTTGTCATGGTGATACAGGTCTAGAGCATACGTGAAGAAACAGAAACGCCTCCGAGTCGGGACAGAACCACACGGGTCCAGACGGACCATTTGAAACCTTGGTGGTTTTTCTTCTTTAACTGAACCAAACTTGAGACGTTTTAACGGGCCGAGACGCGGCCGATGGCGAGCAGAACCGATGGCGAGCAGAAAGCGTTGTTCTAAAAACTTTACAAAGAAAAATCACCAGCAAAACATCACAGAGCTTCATGTTGGCAGGTTTGGTGATTAGATGTAAACAGAGAGCTGAAGCAAGGACTGGGTCCGACCCGGTTGGATCAGAGCCGGAACCCTGCACGGGTACAGCGGCGCTGGTTCTACATCGATGTGGACTTGTTGTCTTTGACTAAAAAATAAAACTGAGACGGAGCACCTGAAACAGTCAGAGACATGGACAGCACCGACCTGGCCTCACACACCTGAAGCCCGGTCAGGATTCCCACGCCGCTGGACACCGTGGCGTCCCGACCCGTTCGGGGTGAATAAAGGTCAACTCTGACTGAAACAAAAACACGCCGGCTGTGTCTGAACGGGTGGCGACCAACAGCGAGGCCAGGTCTGACAGCACCTAACGGGACTCGAGACAGGAAGTGTTGTTGGAAAACGCCGGGGGGCGGGTCACCGCGCCGGGGGGCGGATCACCGCGCCGGGGGGTGGGTCACCGCGCCGGGGGGGGGGGTCACTGCACCGGGGGCGGATCACCGCGCCGGGGGGCGGATCACCGCGCCGGGGGGTGGGTCACCGCGCCGGGGGGAGGATCACCGCGCCGGGGGGCGGGTCACCGCGCCGGGGGGTGGGTCACCGCGCCGGGGGGAGGATCACCGCGCCGGGGGGCGGGTCACCGCGCCGGGGGGCGGGTCACCGCGCCGGGGGGCGGAGCTGGTAGAGCACCTCGAATGGAAGTGGCTCAGTGTCAGCCCTGGTTAGCTTAGCACCTAAAAACCAAGCTGATGGACTGAAGCCGATCACACAGGAAGCAGTTAACCTGAAGGAACTCCGGCTTTGGTTTCTTGGTTCTACGTCGGGTCTCGGAGGTCTTCCTCAGAACCTGCTGGTTCTTCAACACAAGCTCAGCAACAACTTCAAACTCGAGACCCGAATCCAGATTCCTCCCCTCTGCCCCCATATTTAGCAGAGGCAAAGAGCCTCTTTTCTCCTCGGGATCAGAGGGCAGCGGCCACCCAGCCTTTAACAGAACCACGGTGGCCATTTTACTCTTTATCTTCAAAAGAAAGATAGATTAACAGATAAATAGAGTCGCTTCAAAAGCGGCTGGAGCGACCGCGGCGGTCAGCTGCGACGATGAGCAACCGGCGCGCCGGAAGTAGAGCGGCGAGACGGCGGCGACAGCCAATTGTGGGCCGATCTGGATTCTGAAGTGGCAAAAAGAGGGAAAAGGGCGGAAAGAGAAAATCAAAACATCATGGAAGCGGAGCTCCTGAATCAGCCGGTTTCTCCGGGCGTTATGGACCCAGATGGACCGACGGCACCAGGCCCTGCTGCTTGAAAGCCCCGCCCCTTCGGTCGCTCTCGGTGTGAGCGCCCAGGAAGAGCTCAGGCCGAGCACTCTGCAGGGCTCTGACTTCCAGCCTCACCTTTCTGTTTCTTTACTCAGAAACTGGGACAGAAATCTTCGTGTTAAAGCGTTTCAGGCTGTCGCTCTGCTCTGATAAAACCCTGATTTATAACCACAGGATCACCGTTAGAGTGGCTGAAAGAGCAGCTTTTCTCTCTCAGCCCACAGCCTCAGACAGACTTCAGTCAGTACCTGGGTTCGTCCGGTCCGGCTGGAACCTCTCGGACTGTAAAGCGGGCTCTGAACTCTCCGGGACTCTGGATTTGGTGTTCGGTGATTCCTGCTTCCTGTGTGATCAGCCTTCAGGTTTTAAAACGCGACCCGATCCAGAGTTTGAACGATCTGTGCAGGGAAATGATCAGCGTCGGCACCAGGACGGACCTCCCAGCTGAGCTGAAGCCAGACGCTCCTGAATGTGAGCGGGGAAGCTAAGGTGAAGCTAAGGTGAAGCTGAGGTGAAGCTAAGGTGAAGCTAAGGTGAAGCTGAGGTGAAGCTGAGGTGAAGCTAAGGTGAAGCTGAGGTGAAGCTGAGGTGAAGCTGAGGTGAAGCTGAGGTGAAGCTAAGGTGAAGCTAAGGTGAAGCTAAGGTGAAGCTGAGGTGAAGCTAAGGTGAAGCTAAGGTGAAGCTGAGGTGAAGCTAAGGTGAAGCTAAGGTGAAGCTAAGGTGAAGCTAAGGTGAAGCTAAGGTGAAGCTAAGGTGAAGCTAAGGTGAAGCTGAGGTGAAGCTAAGGTGAAGCTGAGGTGAAGCTAAGGTGAAGCTGAGGTGAAGCTGAGGTGAAGCTGAGGTGAAGCTAAGGTGAAGCTGAGGTGAAGCTAAGGTGAAGCTGAGGTGAAGCTAAGGTGAAGCTGAGGTGAAGCTGAGGTGAAGCTAAGGTGAAGCTAAGGTGAAGCTAAGGTGAAGCTAAGGTGAAGCTAAGGTGAAGCTGAGGTGAAGCTGAGGTGAAGCTGAGGTGAAGCTAAGGTGAAGCTGAGGTGAAGCTAAGGTGAAGCTGAGGTGAAGCTGAGGTGGGCCTCGACCATCGCCCGGTTGTAAAGGTACAGTTTGCGAGGGTTTCAGTGCTCAGACGTGGAAAAGATGAAAAGTCTACGGACAGAGTAAAGAGCTGTCAATCAACCGAAAACACAGACGTCACCTCAGATTTAAATCGCTCACAACTTGGAAAACAGATTTTATCGCCCTTGTCTGGCCAATGATCCCAATTCTCCATTTCCAAGAGGCTCTAAATGGACCTGACAAAGTTCTGTAGCTTATATGTTTGTTAGAAGTCCGGAACCCACCGAATCTGCCCCCACGGGTTCTGACCAGACGGGCTTCCCTGGATGGACTGAGCGTGGCCGGGAATATTTACAAGACCGTTGGGACTGAGCCAAGTGTCTTTGATAAAGTGCAAACCCCACCCGCCTGGCGTCCGGACACGTGGAAACCAAGCGCTCCGTGTGAGATCAGCAGAAGGAATGGTTATACTGTGTGGAGCTTGTTTGTCGTTCAGCTTAATTATCGATACAAGTTAGAGTACAACAAAATACATTTCCTGTAACTGGGAGCTGATTGGAGGGCTGGAGAGTCCAGCTGCGGACAGACAGAAGCAGTTTGTTCACAGCACCGAGGAACTGTTCAACAGCAGATTGACAAGAGCGCCGCGGAACTTCAAGAACCCAAGGTTCTGCAGTTCTGTTTGAAGAGAGGCCAGCTGGGCTTCATGGAGATGTTTTACATCTGCAAGGCTTCTGATCTGCGGAGAGACTCAGGTCCGAACCTTTGGCAAAAGCCCGGCTGTCTTCCATTCAAACACTGAATAAAACTGGATACTTTCATACTTTCAAACAGCAGGTCGTCACGCCTTTGTGCGCCGATTCATCCCAAACCCACATCAGTACCAGCTGGGCCCAGAGCCGGGGCCACTTTCAGCCCTTCAGCTACATTTAATCACAACATCTTCACTCTGCTCTTGCAAATTCAGGTGAATTCAAACTTTATGGGAAAATAAGAAAAAGTTTTACAGAAAACAAAGTTTGATGTGAGTTTGGGCTGAAAAACGAGACGGAAGGAGGGAGGGAAGGAAGGAAAGGAAGGAAAGGAAAGGAGGGAGGGAAGGAAGGAAAGGAGGGAAGGAAGGAAAGGAGGGAGGGAAAGGAGGGAATAAGGAAAGAAAGGAGGGAGGGGATAAGGAAGGAAAGGAAAGGAGGGAGGGAAGGAAGGAAAGGAAAGGAGGGAGGGAAGGAAGGAATAAGGAAGGAAAGGAGGGAGGGAAGGAAGGAAAGGAAAGGAGGGTGGGAGGGAAGGAAGGAAAGGGAAGGAAGGAAGGAAAGGAGGGAGGGAGGAAGGAAGGAGGGGCAAACATCTCGGTGACGTCACTAAAGCAGTCGACTCGTCTTTCAGTCTGTTTGGATTCAAGTTTTACTTGTAAAATCTGTCCATTCATCTGTCGCCTCGCATGACTCCGCCCACACATGTAGCCCCGCCCCCTCGCCGCTGCCCGCCATGTCATGATTGTCCAGCTGAGGGGGCGGGCTTACATTCTGATCAGAGCTCTTCCCGATCAGCACATCAGTTCTGGTCCGTCGGTTATAATCCCCAGCAGCCAATCGCAGTCCGGCCTCCGTGAGCGTATAGAATATATTTACACACTTAGCGTGCCAGCGTGTGTGCGTCAGACTTTTGTGATCTGATTGTGGTGGTCCTCTTCGAAGGGCTCGTTCTCAGGGTCCGAGTCCGTCGTGTCGGAGTAGCGGTAGTGATCCGGTTCGTTGTCGCTGACGTCCGGCGTCACCAAGACCGGCGTGCTGCTGGCGTCGCAGTTGGCGCCCTCCTCCACGGTCCTGGTGAAGAAGAGTTTGATCTGAGGAAGACAGCAGGACCGGAAAGAATAAATAAACCGACTTCTTCTTCTTCTCTTTTTAAATCTTTCTTCAAGGGATGCTCCGAATATTCGGGATATTCAAAATATTGCAAAAAAAGCCACATTCAGTATTTGGTGGAATGAGCTCATATTTATATTTATATAAATCTATATATCAGCAGCGCGTTTAACGACCCAATCGACCCGAATCAACCAAGGTGACCATAAAGATGTGTGGAGAGATTCTAAAGTGTCGGAGACAGAGAACGAGCTTCTTCTATTTGATCAATACTCGCTCCACGCTCTGATAGAGTTGCACGGTAACCACGGTAACCACGGTACCCTCCGTACCCGTGGTACCCGCCGTACCCGCGGTAACCACGGTAACCACGGTACCCTCCGTACCCACGGTACCGGCCGTACCCGCGTAACCACGGTACCCGCCGTACCCGCGGTAACCGCCGTAACCACGGTACCCGCGGTGCCACATCGTTATGGTTCCTCCTGTACCAGACATTCTACACGGCGGTACCACCGTGGATCACTAGACTCACGGTGCAATACTTAAGGAAACTGTTCTGTTCGTCCCTACTTTTACTTTTGCTGCCGCCGTCAGAACCATCCTGAGGAACCAGCGTGTTAACGCTCTCTGACTTTAACCTTCTCTGGAGGCGCCGACCCGAGGCTGTGCAGCTGTCAAACCTCTGAGCATCATGCACTGGAGCATGATGGGAAACGGTGACACAGACCGGACCGGTTCTGGGAGGCAGCTCTACCTTAAAGTTTGGGGAGAAGTTCCTGTTGGCCTTGTCCTTGTTGGCCTTATCCAAGTCGTTCTTGGTCAGAGTGAGAATCAGGAAGTCTCTGTCGTTGGTTTCGCTCCCCGTCATCACCGCCATCAGGATTCCCGGGTTCTGGTGTGTTCTGTCGGACGGATCCCGGGGCGCCCCGGCGCTGCCGTTCTCCAGCTTGTCCGGGGTCTCCTCCGGACCCGGGATGAAGAAGGTGTTGATCCAGAAGTGGAACATCTTTTCCTGGAGGGACAGAGGAAGAGGAGTGTGAGCAAACAGGAACTTTAGTTGCAGGTTCTTTATTTGAAGATGTTCTGATTGGACCCGAAAGGATTCTGCAGGGTGTGAATCTGTCCACATTTTACTTTACTTTAGCGGGACGAAACCTGAACTTTCAACAATCATAAAGGACTCGGCACCTTTGGAAAGATAGAGAAGAGGTCCAGGAAGCAGACATTTTCTCTGCCTCCCATTCTACTTTTAAAATGGGAGGCAGAGCCTTCAGTTATCAGGCCCCTAAAAGCAGAATGGGAGGCAGAGCTTTCAGTTATCAGGCCCCTAAAAGCAGAATGGGAGGCAGAGCTTTCAGTTATCAGGCCCCTAAAAGCAGAATGGGAGGCAGAGCCTTCAGTTATCAGGCCCCTAAAAGCAGAATGGGAGGCAGAGCTTTCAGTTATCAGGCCCCTAAAAGCAGAATGGGAGGCAGAGCCTTCAGTTATCAGGCCCCTAAGAGCAGAATGGGAGGCAGAGCCTTCAGTTATCAGGCCCCTAAAAGAAGAATGGGAGGCAGAGCCTTCAGTTATCAGGCCCCTAAAAGCAGAATGGGAGGCAGAGCTTTCAGTTATCAGGCCCCTAAAAGCAGAATGGGAGGCAGAGCCTTCAGTTATCAGGCCCCTAAGAGCAGAATGGGAGGCAGAGCCTTCAGTTATCAGGCCCCTAAAAGCAGAATGGGAGGCAGAGCCTTCAGTTATCAGGCCCCTAAAAGCAGAATGGGAGGCAGAGCCTTCAGTTATCAGGCCCCTAAAAGCAGAATGGGAGGCAGAGCCTTCAGTTATCAGGCCCCTAAAAGCAGAATGGGAGGCAGAGCCTTCAGTTATCAGGCCCCTAAGAGCAGAATGGGAGGCAGAGCCTTCAGTTATCAGGCCCCTAAAAGCAGAATGGGAGGCAGAGCCTTCAGTTATCAGGCCCCTAAAAGCAGAATGGGAGGCAGAGCCTTCAGTTATCAGGCCCCTAAAAGCAGAATGGGACGCAGAGCCTTCAGTTATCAGGCCCCTAAAAGCAGAATGGGAGGCAGAGCCTTCAGTTATCAGGCCCCTCTCTGTGGAACCAGCTGCCAGTTTGGCTTCAGGAAGCAGACACCCTCTCTACCTTTAAGATCAGGCTTAAAACCTTCCTTTCTGATAAAGCTTATAGTTAGGGATGGCTCAGGTGAGCCTGAAACATCCCATAGTTCTGCTGCTATAGGCCCAGCCTGCTGGGGGAGCTCCCATGATGCACCTCTCCTCCCTCCATGTTCTGCTGCTATAGGCCCAGCCTGCTGGGGGAGCTCCCATGATGCACCTCTCCTCCCTCCATGTACAGATGACATCATTGCTGTCATTAACTTGTGTTTCTCTCTCTCAGCAGGTGTCTCTGGCCTGGTGTTACGCTGCTTGTTGTCCCCTCTTTCCTGTCCTCTCAGCCCCAGCTGGTCCAGGCAGATGGACCCTTCCTGGTTCTGGCGGAAAATCTGGATCCATCAGAACCAAGTCTTTGCTTGTCTGCTGTGTTCAGAACCGAGTTCTGAACACGGCAGAGGGAGCTTCAGACCACAACAAGCACTGGACCTGGTCATGTGAACCTAGTCACCAGGTTCTGAAAGTGATCCAGCTCTGAAACAGATCCAGAACCAGCTTAAAGCTGAACACTGCGGGTTGAAATCTGCCAAAAGGGACGTTTAAGTGACTTTAATCAGCTTTGATTCTGATTCCGTAAAGTTTAAAGTCCCAAAAACACACAGACGACCGGTTCTGTGCGACAGAACCAACGCAACCACAGACACCCCCCTTTGCATCCAACAGCGACCCTTCTGTAGCAGTCGGAGGCTGCCTCTGGCCAGCTTACCCTCCTCACCTTCTTCATCATCTTGTTCTGCTTGTGGAAGAACTCCACCTTGATGTCTCCGCAGACAGGAAGTGGCTGCGGGAACTCGAACAGCATCAGCTTGTCTTCCCGCCGGGTGTGAGCGGGGTTGGACGTGTGGATCTTCACCTTCAGCTGGTACACCACAAACTGGGGGTCTGCACAGAGAAACGGGAACGCCGGCGTCACTCGTGTCGCCTGTCTGACGGCGAAAGGTGGCGGCGGGCTTGGACTTACTGCAGGTGCCTCCGGTGAACATGGGGATGGTCTCGAACATCATCTTGTGGAAGAGCAGAGCCACGGGTTTGTACTGCAGCTGGTTCCTCAGCAGGTAGTTGTAGTAGATGACGTAACGGCGCTGGCTGGGGATGGTCACGCCCTGAAACAACACAGCACATCAGAAACCGACGACTCATTTCAAACAGCCACGACTTCACATGAGCCGCCACGGTCACCTTCTTGTCGCGGGTGCGGACCTCTCCGTAGAAGTCCAGGGCCTCCTGGGCCTCCTGGAACTTCCCTCGGTGCAGCAGGTAGGCGCAGATCATGACGCCGGTGCGGCCCTTTCCTGCCTTACAGTGGATGGCCGCCACGTGCTGCTCGTCCTCGCTCAGCCACTGATCCAGGTCCTCGCAGAACGGCTTGATCAGCTCCAGCTGGGGCGGGTTGTGGTCCTCGAACGGGTACTGAGCGACTAAAAGAGACGGTGGTTAGAGACCTGAAAGCTGAGCAGCGGCGGTCAGAGAGGAGGACCGAGGCTCACCTCGACAGTTGAACTTCGACGTGTCGTAATGCCGCTCCGCACATCTGTGGACGGACAGAATGAGATGAGCAACAGGCCGACCTTTTCATCTTAAAGCAGCTTCAATGAAAGCTTCCCTCAAACCCAGAAACAACACCTCAAACCAACTCTAAACCTTTTCTACCCCCCCGAGACGTGATGTATTATGAATAATTTATCATAAATACCAGGACGAGCCATCAGTACTTACAGATTGTAGATCTTATAGTGATTCTTGTGCTTTGAGTCTAAAAATCTGAAACAAATGAATAAACTGGTTAAACAGGCCCTGAAAGACTTTAAAGAGACAGTGAAGCGCCGTCAGAGCGCCGTCAGAGCGCCGTCAGAGCGCCATCAGAGCGCCGTCAGAGCGCCGTCAGAGCGCCGTCTCACCGAACAACGTCGTCGATGTTGTTTCTGTAAACGCCCTCCAGCCGCTCTGCAGGGAAGCCCATCGCTATGATGTTTGGATATATGTCTGATGGTTGAGTTGAGGATCAAAACAGCTGGAAGCACATCAGGTCACATGACCTGAAGAGGATCCTGCTAACATACACTGAACAGTTTCATTCACACAGCATACAACATCCAGACCGCCCCACTCACTCTTTTCATGATCTGTTGAGCAACCTGCCAACCAGCTACCTGCCAACCAGCTACCTGCCAACCAGCTACCTGCCAACCAGCTACCTGCCAACCAGCTACATGCCAACCAGCTACCTGCCAACCAGCTACCTGCCAACCAGCTACCTGCCAACCAGCTACCTGCCAAACAGCTACCTGCCAACCAGCTACATGTCAACCAGCTACCTGCCAACCAGCTACATGCCAACCAGCTACATGCCAACCAGCTACCTGCAAACCAGCTACCTGCCAACCAGCTACATGTCAACCAGCTACCTGCCAACCAGCTACATGCCAACCAGCTACATGTCAACCAGCTACATGTCAACCAGCTACATGTCAACCAGCTACCTGCCAGCCAGCTACCTGCCAGCCAGCTACCTGCCAACCAGCTACCTGCCAACCAGCTACCTGCCAACCAGCTACATGCCAACCAGCTACCTGCCAACCAGCTACCTGTCAACCAGCTACCTGCCAACCAGCTACCTGCCAACCAGCTACCTGCCAACCAGCTACCTGCCAACCAGCTACCTGCCAACCAGCTACCTGCCAACCAGCTAGCTGCCAACCAGCTACCTGCCAACCAGCTACATGCCAACCAGCTACATGCCAACCAGCTACATGTCAACCAGCTACATGTCAACCAGCTACATGCCAACCAGCTACATGTCAACCAGCTACATGCCAACCAGCTACATGCAAACCAGCTACATGCAAACCAGCTACATGCCAACCAGCTACCTGCCAACCAGCTACCTGCCAACCAGCTACCTGCCAGCCAGCTACCTGCCAGCCAGCTACCTGCCAACCAGCTACATGTCAACCAGCTACATGCAAACCAGCTACATGCCAACCAGCTACATGTCAACCAGCTACCTGCCAACCAGCTACCTGCCAGCCAGCTACCTGCCAGCCAGCTACCTGCCAACCAGCTACATGTCAACCAGCTACATGCAAACCAGCTACATGCCAACCAGCTACATGCCAACCAGCTACATGTCAACCAGCTACCTGCCAACCAGCTACCTGCCAACCAGCTACATGCCAACCAGCTACCTGCCAACCAGCTACCTGTCAACCAGCTACCTGCCAACCAGCTACCTGCCAACCAGCTACCTGCCAACCAGCTACCTGCCAACCAGCTACCTGCCAACCAGCTAGCTGCCAACCAGCTACCTGCCAACCAGCTACATGCCAACCAGCTACATGCCAACCAGCTACATGTCAACCAGCTACATGCCAACCAGCTACATGTCAACCAGCTACATGCCAACCAGCTACATGCAAACCAGCTACATGCAAACCAGCTACATGCCAACCAGCTACCTGCCAACCAGCTACCTGCCAACCAGCTACCTGCCAGCCAGCTACCTGCCAGCCAGCTACCTGCCAACCAGCTACATGTCAACCAGCTACATGCAAACCAGCTACATGCCAACCAGCTACATGCCAACCAGCTACCTGCCAACCAGCTACCTGCCAACCAGCTACCTGCCAGCCAGCTACCTGCCAGCCAGCTACCTGCCAACCAGCTACCTGCCAACCAGCTACATGCAAACCAGCTACATGCCAACCAGCTACATGCCAACCAGCTACATGCCAACCAGCTACCTGCCAACCAGCTACCTGCCAACCAGCTACCTGCCAGCCAGCTACCTGCCAGCCAGCTACCTGCCAACCAGCTACATGTCAACCAGCTACATGTCAACCAGCTACATGCAAACCAGCTACATGCCAACCAGCTACATGCCAACCAGCTACATGTCAACCAGCTACATGCCAACCAGCTACATGCAAACCAGCTACATGCAAACCAGCTACATGTCAACCAGCTACATGTCAACCAGCTACCTGCCAACCAGCTACCTGCCAACCAGCTACCTGCCAACCAGCTACCTGCCAGCCAGCTACCTGCCAACCAGCTACCTGCCAACCAGCTACATGTCAACCAGCTACATGCCAACCAGCTACATGCCAACCAGCTACCTGCCAACCAGCTACATGCCAACCAGCTACCTGCCAACCAGCTACATGCCAACCAGCTACATGCCAACCAGCTACATGCCAACCAGCTACCTGCAAACCAGCTACATGCCAACCAGCTACCTGCCAACCAGCTACATGCCAACCAGCTACATGCCAACCAGCTACCTGCCAACCAGCTACCTGCCAACCAGCTACCTGCCAACCAGCTACCTGCCAGCCAGCTACCTGCCAGCCAGCTACCTGCCAACCAGCTACCTGCCAACCAGCTACATGCAAACCAGCTACATGCCAACCAGCTACATGCCAACCAGCTACCTGCCAACCAGCTACCTGCCAACCAGCTACCTGCCAACCAGCTACCTGCCAGACAGCTACCTGCCAACCAGCTACCTGCCAGCCAGCTACCTGCCAACCAGCTACCTGCCAACCAGCTACATGCAAACCAGCTACATGCCAACCAGCTACATGCCAACCAGCTACCTGCCAACCAGCTACCTGCCAACCAGCTACCTGCCAACCAGCTACCTGCCAACCAGCTACATGCCAACCAGCTACCTGCCAACCAGCTACCTGCCAACCAGCTACCTGCCAGACAGCTACCTGCCAGACAGCTACCTGCCAGACAGTCCAGCTGATTTAAGTGTCGTCTTCTCATTAATGTGCCGGAGGCAGGAAAAGGAGCGGACCATCCCCGCTGTGTAGGTGGCGGTAAATATTCTAAACCACACGCAAAGGGTTGTGTTAGTCTCCAGTAAGTAGACGTATCCGACAACTACAGGGAATCCACATCATCTGAAAAACTGCTCAGACTGATAAAGAAGAACAGAAAACCTTTGTTACTTTGTGACCCGACGTCAGTCAGAAACTAAAAAGAGTCTTCAGGAGCAGAACCCATCAAACACGTTAAAACTGGTTCTCATGAGAACAGTAACCCCTCATCTGTACAACCTGCACCACAGCGGAGGAGGAAGGTGTTGGTTAAAGACAGGTCCATCGTCTCTCTGACATTCTTCATCCAGACACCAGAGACACATTCAGAGCATCCTGCTGCTGTTTTAGGGTTAACCCGAACCCTAAAATCATCTCAGAACAGCAATGTCTGGGTCACAGGCAGGAGAAGGAGGCACAAATACAGACAAGAGGGGCTTCATGTCACATGACCTCAGCCCAGCTGAGAGGAGAGGGTTACCCTGAACCTACCCGAGTCCAGAGAGAACCTCCACGGATCACAGAACCCCTTCAAGGTGGGTGAGAAACATCTCACTCTTCATCACATGATCCTACAGGTGTTATTTCAAACTTTAGACTGAATATGGTCATTTTACAGAAATCACAAGCACGTGACTCACTAAAATCAGTAAAAATTCGCATTTCAGAGACTTTAACAGGAGCTGATCAATTAATAGCCTGACTGGGACCAACCTGCAGCCGATCTGGTGCATCAACGTAATCCATGACGAGCCCCGCTGAGAAAAATGCTTTTTAACGCCGACACAACCGAGACGTTTGTTTGCCTGTTCATCAAACTGGGAACGTTTAACGGGCACAGATAAGCGACTAAAAAGGAGAAAATCGGCCTGATAATTAACACATTTCTACATTTACACGCTCCGGTACGGGATTTTTCCATAAGAACAGAGTCCAGCTTCACCCAAGAACCCTGCACTGACCTGAGGAGCCATCTCATGAAATCACAACATTTTTCAAAGGAGTTCTGAATCAGCAAGGAAAAGAAGTACAAATATTAAAGGATACAAGTGAGGTCCAAGTCGAAGCCGTCCTCCTGGTACCGCCTTTTATTCCTGCTCACGATCTCCTTAATTAGATTGGCAGCCATTGTTGGGGTCCCCGACCTCTGGTGAGGCCGTTAACCGTTCACCAAACACCGAGAGGCCGCCTGTGTTTTCCGAGCCTTCGCTACTTGCTGCCGTGGAGAAACGCTAACTGGGACAGCTAGCTCAGAGCTAGCCCGCCGCCAGCTCCCTGATTTACAGATGCTTGGAGTAAAGACGCAGATAAATCCAGCTGAAGAGTGATGAGAGAAAAATAAACGATCCGAACGGGGAAGAATTAGTGCCGCTTATGTGTCCTCCGTGGGAGCCTCCCTCCGAGCTCCACTGGGACGACAAGCTAGCCGGCCTGCTAGTTAACAGACAGCCCGGCCGTCGGAGCTGTTTTCTGGGTCAGAACAAGGGGGCGTCGGGGCCTCTTCCTTGCTCCTGCTGGGCCCCGGTTTCCAGGTCCCCCGCCTGGAGACCAAACCATCCGCAAAATGATTTCTAGTGCAGAGCCAGACCTCCGGACGTGGGACGGATCCAGTCGGACTGTTACCCGCCGCGGGATCCGACAGAGACGCCGTGATTGGACGCAGAGATGCGGAGAGAAACCTCTCCGACCGGAGCGACAGAGACGAGTCCACCGCACGCGTCAAGGCGGCTTCAGGAGCAGCGTGCTTCCGGCCGCTGTCAGAATAATAATAAACCCACAGTTAATTTACACTTTTTACACAGTAAATAACAGACCTCCAACGCCTCATGTTTCTCTGGTGAACGTTTGAAGGTTTTTTAATCTACTGAGAACAGGAGGTTGAGTTTATTTTTTTAATTGATTGTATTTGTGAAGTAAATTAATATGTTCGTATATCTTTTTATTATTTTCAAATATTGGCAATGGTCTGGTAATTGGTAATTCATTCAAAGCCTGAAATTAATTATTTACCTTCAGCTTTATTAAAGTTTAGTTTGGGATCACATTTCATTTTAATTTCTTCTAGGTTTTACTAAATTCCCAAAGGTATTATATCTTCCTCTATTAAGTAAAATTGTAGTGGTTTTAAATGTCCTGACTATGTGATAAATCCGTGTAAAATAGCTAATGACGTAGAAGAAGATTACATCATCCAGCGCATATCACAACACACCCTTTTATTTTCTAAAGCCGTCTTCAGACATGGCTTCCTGTTGCGTCACTCTGTCTGACTTCACGATGCTAAATGTTAGCGGCTAATCGGACTTTGTGAACTAAATGCATCCTGTCAGCACGCGGGTTGCCAGGTATGGGACGCTGTTATCCTCCCATTCAGAATCTCTGTCACATAATCCAAGTCAGAGTGAGTTTGTTTCAACCTGGCAACCCACAGCATTACATAATCCACCCCGCGGCCGGCAGCGGAGCATGACGCCCTGTTAAAGGACTCATATTCTTCCTGATTTTGTTTACAGACCGCTGAAAACTCAAGTTTACCACTCGGTCTGCGCGCGACGCAGCACGAATAGCAGCGGCCGGATCACAATGAAGAGGAAACTGTAACCTGCTGTTCATCAGCTGAGGCACAGCGACACCCGCAGGACGCCTCTGGTACTGCAGCGAGGAGGGCCGCAGTCTGCATGAAGTAAAACAAAAAGTTTTACTTTTACTCTGGCCGCAGACCTGCACCCTGAGGACACTTCACTGCACCCTGAGGACACTTCGCTGCAGACCTGCACCGTGAGGACACTTCGCTGCAGTGAGGACACTTCGCTGCACCCTGAGGACACTTCGCTGCAGACCTGCACCCTGAGGACACTTCGCAGACCTGCACCCTGAGGACACTTCGCTGCAGTGAGGACACTTCGCTGCACCCTGAGGACACTTCGCAGACCTGCACCCTGAGGACACTTCGCTGCAGACCTGCACCCTGAGGACACTTCGCTGCAGACCTGCACCGTGAGGACACTTCGCTGCAGACCTGCACCCTGAGGACACTTCGCTGCAGACCCGCACCGTGAGGACACTTCGCAGACCTGCACCGTGAGGACACTTCGCAGACCTGCACCGTGAGGACACTTCGCTGCAGTGAGGACACTTCGCTGCAGACCCGCACCGTGAGGACACTTCGCAGACCTGCACCGTGAGGACACTTCGCTGCAGTGAGGACACTTCGCTGCAGACCCGCACCGTGAGGACACTTCGCTGCAGACCCGCACCGTGAGGACACTTCGCTGCAGACCTGCACCCTGAGGACACTTCGCAGACCTGCACCGTGAGGACACTTCGCTGCAGACCTGCACCCTGAGGACACTTCGCTGCAGACCCGCACCGTGAGGACACTTCGCTGCAGTGAGGACACTTCGCTGCAAACCTGCACCGTGAGGACACTTCGCTGCAGTGAGGACACTTCGCTGCAGACCTGCACCGTGAGGACCAGAAGTTGAATATAAAAGCGAGTACACCGGAAGCACATATTTTTTGTTCCCCCTGTTTATGTATACAATGTAAATATGTTTATGCGTATTCATTTGTTCAATTAAAAATATTAAAAAAATTGTTTGTTTCCAGTTCAACTTGATAAGGTGAAAAAAGATAAAAACCAAACAAAATATTACATATATAAAAAAAGAAAATTCAAAACATTATGCCCACTTTTAGGGTTATTCTACAGATGATCAATGGAAACTAGATTTACAGCCTTTGTTATGATCCCCTTAAAACATTATTAGCTTATTTTATTTTTGACGGTGAACTTCGGCCACGGTCGGCATAAACCCATCTGTGTGCAAACATTTGGACATGGACTGCTTCCACAATTTGGGTCAGTTCAATGCAGGACTGGCAGCAAAACTTTTCCTAAAAGAGGGATCGGGACCGATTCCCACGAGCTAATGCTAACCGCTAGTTCACGAAGGTACAAATGATGCTGAAATAAGTGATTTATACAGCAGCTTGTGTTATATTAGAGTAAATACTGACTCTGGCTCAAACATATATGGTTGCAGCGGTGTGTGGGCAGCCATGACCAGTGCTCGTGCTCAACTGTTGTCATAGCAACCTGACGCCGAACGCTGGGCGGAAGAGGGGGGCGGAGTGAGCAGCCGCTTCAGCGGCACGGCAACCCGACCACCTCAGTGCAAAGTGCTACAGAAAGGGCTGAATTTGACCAAATGATTTCACAGACATGTCTGTCAGGTGGAAAAGGGGTTTGATTCTCCTTTAAGTCGCAGAAAGGACAGCTGTTAGTTTAGAAAAAAAAAACGGATCGGATCGGGTTATTCGCGATCGGATTCAGACCCGAGATAACTCGGTCCAAACGTAGACGACAGTGGATCAGATCGAGCGTTCTGCTCCAGATCTTTTCCCCAGGGTCATGACCTGGAAGTGGAAGGAGACGATATTCCTGTTGTTGTCAGAAAGAAAGAAACAAGGCGATGGAGACCGTTGTGCATCGTCTGTTCCATAACCAGCTCATCACAGATGGAGAGGGACGCAGCTTCATCTCGCTCTGCGTTCGCCATCTTTCTGAATGCCTGAGTTTGTTGTTGTTGGCGGTGAAGACGTCAACAGGAAGTGGCTCTATTAGCGATAGCTGAAATGGGGACAGCGCCACCTATGGTACCGGGGTATGACCTGCTTTGTGCCAGTGATTCCATTCATTCACCGCCATATATCCAAGGATAATTACCCTCAGATAAGGAGCAGAACCCAACTAATTGAGTTAATCTGATCATGTAGACCCACTGAGTGATAACTCTGTTATTTCATGTGGGGAACAACTGGGAGTAAAAGCATCCTTCAATGCTTGTTCGTGGAAGTTGGATAGTTTTAAAGGATTTGTTGGCACCTCAAAGTCACATCAAAGCAAGAAATCAATCCCACCAACATTGTTAAAATTTTTGTTGTCACATAAAATAAGACTGAAAAATACCTTTTTCAATCATTTAACTAGAAAGGCAGCAATTAAGGTTTCAAACTTCTACAACTTTTAAACCCAAATTCTTGTAATCATTGACCACTTATGATAAACTTATGTTCTTTTACCAATAAATGTGAATATAATAGGGTTACACGTCTTCAAAACAATGGGAGTAAAAACACGAGGGTAGGAGAGTTTGGACAGTTTTGTCATGCTGTGGCGCCGCTCCGCCTGCAGGCGGCAGCAGCGAATCACAGTTCGCTTGATGTGAACGTAGAAGAAGACGGCCCGCCTCCTGCTGTCGCGTCACAAACACCGAAGAAGAAACCGAGGAAGTGAAGGTGCCGGACGTGACAGGAGCAGGTGAGTTATTTAAGCTGAGAAACAGATCGTCCCGGTGTTTCCCTCCCCCGGCTCTACCCGGGCCAGCGGCCACGCTGCGGGGATGTGTGTCAGATTTCCCAACGAGGAGCCCCCCCTTAACAGCCAGGACCCCGAAGGTCAAGTTAATGCTACAGCTAGCAGCTAGTGCCACAATCCTTTCGGTTCGATCGCGTAAGCTGTGGGGCTCCCAACATCCGGTCCGAGGACCCGTCAGGAGGTCCGACGGGTCACAGAGCGGGTCCGTGGTACCTGCACAGGTGGCAGCAGTGAAGCAGGACATCCCACCAGACTCCGTTTAAAATTTGGCTAATTTAAAGCGTCATCACCTGTTGCTGCACAGACTGAGGTGGCAAAGCAGGTCCGAGGCTGAGAAACAATCCTCCACAACCTGCTCCTCGGTCCGGCGTGCACAGCTCCACTCTTATATTAGATTTAATAAATGGCTGCTTTCCAGTGAGAAAAC
This sequence comes from Leuresthes tenuis, assembly GCF_036924035.1. Taxonomy (NCBI): domain Eukaryota; kingdom Metazoa; phylum Chordata; class Actinopteri; order Atheriniformes; family Atherinopsidae; genus Leuresthes; species Leuresthes tenuis. Next base: position 511,371 of record NW_027325374.1, read on the forward strand.
TGGATCTAGGTCAATCCAGGTCCTCTCTTTCTTTGTCACCTTATTGGCTGCAGTCCCTGACCACATGTCGCCATGTGAGCTGAAGCCGTTTCTGTCCCTCTGGTTAGAAACATGGTGCTCAGGGAGGTCCCAGCTGAGAACATCACCCGCCCGCTGGGCCGGAACGAGGTCATCGGCCTGCTCTTTCGCCTCACCATATTTGGAGCCGTCACCTACTTCACAATCAAGTGGATGGTGGATGCCATCGACCCCACCAGGAAACAGAAGGTGGAGGCTCAGAAGCAGGTGAGAGGGCGCGGCAGGGGGCGCGGCTGACCACGGGACCATGTGACCACGGGACCACGTGACCATGTGCTCTGTCTCCAACAGGCGGAGAAGTTGATGCGTCAGATCGGGGTGAAGAATGTGAAGCTGTCGGAGTACGAGATGAGCATCGCCGCCCACCTGGTGGACCCGCTGAGCATGCAGGTGAGTCTTCCTCACACCTGAGAGGAAGAGCTGCTTCTGTCCGAGCCGTCATGTGACCTCTGTTGGTGGTCGCAGATCACCTGGAGGGACATCGCCGGTCTGGACGAGGTGATCACGGAGCTGAAGGAGACGGTGATCCTACCTGTTCAGAAGAGACACCTGTTCATGGGCTCCAGACTGCTGCAGCCTCCCAAAGGTCATCCGCCACTTCCTGTTCAATTATGGCGCTGGTTTGTCCAAAGGCAGGGAGGGGGGGCAAGGATGATGTCATCTGACTCAAGGGAGGTCACGTGACTGGAAGCGTGTTTTATGTAACTCTAATCTGAACCCGTTGTCGTGGTAACAGGTGTGCTGCTGTACGGCCCCCCTGGATGTGGTAAAACATTGATCGCCAAGGCAACAGCGAAAGAGGCGGGCTTTCGTTTCATCAACCTGCAGCCGAGCACTCTGACGGACAAATGGTACGGAGAGTCTCAGAAGCTGGCCGCCGCCGTGTTCTCATTGGCTGTCAAACTGCAGCCGTCCATCATCTTCATCGATGAGATCGGTGAGGAACACACACAGTCGGCTCACCTGTCAATCAGAGGTGGGGGCGGAGTCTGTCGATGGGGGCGGGACCTTTAACATTTTGTGTTGGCGCAGATTCGTTCCTGAGGAGTCGCTCCAGCTCCGACCACGAGGCCACCGCCATGATGAAGGCGCAGTTCATGAGTCTGTGGGACGGCCTGGATACGGACCACCACTGCCAGGTAGGCACCTGCCGGGTGGGCGCACGCACCTGCCGGGTGGGAACTCGCACCTGCCGGGTGGGCGCACGCACCTGCCGGGTGGGCGGGCGCACCTGCCGGGTGGGAACTCGCACCTGCCGGGTGGGCGCACGCACCTGCCGGGTGGGCGCACGCACCTGCCGGGTGGGCGGGCGCACCTGCCGGGTGGGAACTCGCACCTGCCGGGTGGGCGCACGCACCTGCCGGGTGGGCGCACGCACCTGCCGGGTGGGCGGGCGCACCTGCCGGGTGGGAACTCGCACCTGCCGGGTGGGCGCACGCACCTGCCGGGTGGGTCTGGTCTCTCTTACAAGGTCTCACATGCTGGTCTGTGTGTCAGGTCATCATCATGGGCGCCACCAACCGTCCTCAGGACCTGGACTCCGCCATCCTGCGCAGGATGCCCACCCGGTTCCACATCAACCAGCCCGTACGTACCCACGCTCGCGCCCACGCTCGCGCCCACGCTCGCACGCTCACGCCATCAGAAGCAGAAGAGTGCGCTGACTCAGGTGTGTTTGTTCCCGCAGAGCATGAGGCAGCGCGAGCAGATCCTTCGGCTGATCCTGGAGAACGAGAGCGTGAGTCCGTCGGGTTTGGTTTCCGTAGCTGGCACGCCTCCAGCTGATCGATCGGGGTATTGATCGCCTCTCTCTCTGCAGGTGGACCAGTCCGTTAACCTCGGCGACGTCGCCCAGGACACCGACGGATTCTCAGGAAGCGACCTCAGAGAGATGTGCCGGGACGCCGCCCTGCTGTGTGTCCGAGATTACGTTCACAGTCAGGACAGGTACGTGCACGCACACACGCACGCACACGTGCACGCACACGTGCACGCAGTCCTGCTGATGCCTCACCTGTCCACCTTGGTCTCGCAGCGTGTCCGAGGACTGCATCCGTCCCATCCATCAGTCCGACCTGCAGAAGGCCATCTGCAAGATGAAGAAGTCCAAGTCGGCCGGAGGTCACGCCGGGCTGCTGCACGCCGCGCTGGACTGATCGCACCATCGCCGTGGCAACGTCTCCGTGTGTAAATAAGCATGTGCGCTGCTTCCTGTTTGTTTGTACTGAAACCAGCTGATCTTTACTTCCTGTTGTTGGTGTGAACGAAGTTCTCCTCACGGAGGGACAGGATGCGCTGTGAGGAGCGCCCTCGGAGTTCTGACCCCGCCCCCTGTCACCACACTACCTGGAACGGCTCAGCGACGGGTTCGCGCTGGAGTCTGATCAATAAGCTGATGTATTGATTATCTGGCAGGTTCGGGACTTGATGTGGGAATCTGTAAAATCTGCTCAGATCATGTTGTTCCCATTCATTAATAAACAGAATTCGATCATTTCGAAGCACTTTTATGAGTTTTAAATAAAGAAATCTGAATAATTTCTCACATTTATTGGAAACTTTGGGTTTGTTGTTGTTTACACACTGATGTAAACGGGTTTGTTTTCTTCTGCGCTGGGACTTCCTGTAAATCCCAGAAAGGTTTGTGTCACACTGAGAATAAACATGTGAACGTGAGTCAAGTTTGTTTCCTGGAGGGGGGAAAAGATGGTTGTGATGCACAGAATAAACAGGATGTTCTCCTCTGAACCGCCAGCAGAGTAATGAGAGGAGAACAGACCCACCCAGGAAGAGCTAAAGAAACTAACAGCGCTCCGTGAACACCGAGCAGCACCAGAGAAGCAGCTGCTGACAGAAACACCCAGACCGGCTAACCGAGGTCAGAGGTCAGCGGTTCCATCCAATAAGCTGCCTCTGTGCAGCAGCTCCTGTCAGGCACCAGGAGGAGGAGGACGGGCCTCAGTACCTGAGTGGGGCCCAAAGGGAGCTGGAAGCAGCACCAGAGGAGCTGAACACATCCGAGCCAAAGGTGCACGTTACCATCCAGTGTGGAGATGCTCTGCCCCCCCCCTGCTGTTCTGCTCAGGGCTGAACCCCTTCAGCCACATCAGCACGTCGCTATGGATACCAGTTTCAGAGGAGCAACCTCCTCTACATGCAGAACATCAACCAGGACTGAGCGAGACCGTCTGAAACGCCTCACCGGGACGCCAGGATGTATCAAACAGGGGCTGAACCCAGGACCCCTACAAACAGCTGAGGGTTCCCCAGGTAACCACCAGGAAGTCAGCCACAACCTACAAAGAGTGAGTCCCGAAGAGTCAGCTGAGTGGGCAGAACGAAGTCTGAGCCACCGGATACCCTGCTGCTGTAATAAGATGCACTGAGGAAGAGGCCCAGTGAGCGTCAGAACCACCGCGATCCGGGACGAAACAACAAAGACCCGGGACACATGAGGAAGATGCCCCCTGTGGTGCAGTGCTAAGCTGATGGCTGCGGTACACAGAAACACTGATTGGAACAACCTGAAGCATTAGGAGGCATTTCAGCATCACATTATTTCCTGTCGTCTTTGGTTTGAAAAACGTACAAAACCAAAGGAGGCAGATGTGCTCCTTTCAGACTCCGAAACCTTCAAAAACGTGGCTTTTCCACCGTTTCAAGAGGAACTGGTTGAATTAAATCCATAAAGAGCGGAAACAACGAGCCGGAGCAGGTTTCCTCTCACTGTGGTTTCCTGCCTGGACTTGCCCTCATTTGTTTAATCTTCACTGTTGATGCAGCCGAGCATATCAGGACATTTTGTTCCGAGCTTTGAATCGTTACCATGAGGTGAGTCTCGTCTGTATTTATTCTGTGAAGCGCTTCAGCAGCACCTGTAAAAGTGGACCTCATGTCCCGCTGTATCCACTTTAATCTCCACATTATCAAATGACACCAACCGTGTTTCAGTCATCTAAACGGGAGGAGAAAAGTGCGTCAATAAGAGTTTTAGCTTGGCTGAAAGACATTTTATCAATATTCTGAATGTGGATTAGCGTAGTTTGGTAATGTTACTGAAATGTTTTGAAAGTTAAGATTGGAATTAAAAAACATCGCCTCGAATACATAGAAAACCAAGCATTTGGATTGGAGACTCACCTGGGTTCACTTACTATCACCTGAGTCTTATCAGTATTTCACATGATGAACACATGCAGTGAGTGGGGTCCGTTGGACAGAATGATGAATAAAACTGTCATCTGCAGAAAAATGGGAAGATATTTCCTTTAGATATTTGCTAATGACCCTATCAGGTGGTAACGTGTATTTGGAAAACACAGATGGCCCAGAATGGACCCTTGAGGAACACCATATGAGATTTTTTGCCAAATTAGAGGTGAACTCTTGAGTTAATACAGGGAAGGTTTTGTTACTTGAATACAACCAAAACCAATAAATGACGACTCTCTGTTGTAGCAGCAGCCACACAGACGAGGATCTTCACTGCAGGCTGCAGCAGCTGCAGAGTCGCTTCACCTGGGATCTGAAAAAGGAAGACTTTGAGCTGGACGACCTCAGCAGGCAGCTGCAGCATGATATCGATCTGCAGCTGGGACAGCCGGGCGCTGTGGCCCACTCCTACAGCTTCCTGGCTTATGTGAGGTACACAACGCCTTAATGAGCATTTCTTTTACATGGAGCAGTGGTTCTGCTCAGACAGCTTTAGAACCTGAGCACCCGTCTGTCCTCAGGTGTCTTCAGGATAAGCCAGAGGAGGCGCTGTCACTCCTCAACCAATCGGAGCAGAAGATTAAGGAGTGTTACGGTGATGACAGCGAGCGGCGGCTCATCGTGACCTACGGAGACCTGGCCTGGCTGAAATACCACACTGGAGACCACACACAGTCACAGAGCTACTGCCAGAGAGTCGAGGACATCCTGGTGAGTCTGTGGAGGAGCTAGCCTAGCTTAGCATCGATGCCTTTACCGTGAAACAAGATTTATCACATGACTGCCCGACCAGGAACAAAACCAGAACCCCGACATGAAGGGATGAACAATTTCATACAAAAGGCATAGAAAAATAAACGAATGAATAATAAATGCCATAAAGACACATACAACTACCACCAAGTGCTACAAAACGTCCACAAAGAGAAAGTAAGGAACCCCGAAAAGATAGAAACAGCCTTGAGGTGAAGGTCCTAAAGTGCTGATAAAGCTGCAGGTTTTCTCTGTCTCAGATCATCCTTTCCTGTGCTTTACTGTTCTTACATTTATAACCTCTTATTACATTATTATTGGCTGTTCAGCCCTTTAAGCTTCTGTTGTTTTAAATGTGCAACATAGATAAACTTGACTTGTTGGTGTCTGATCCTCTGCAGCTGAAGCATCCGGCTGATTCCTCCACTGTCCTCCACCCAGAGGTGTACGGAGAGAAGGCCTGGACCTTTCTCAAGTTCTCCAAGTCCTACTACCCCAAAGCCATGGAGTGTTTCTGCAGAGCTTTGGAGCTGCAGCCTGATGACTGCGAGTTTAACAGCGGCTACGCTATCGCCCTCTATCGCACAGAACCGGTACTGTCCATCAGCTGATTGTTCTGGCAGGTTGACCTGTTTGATCGGTGTTTAGTCTGCTGCCTCATACACACTAACCAGGTCCAGCCCAGGAACCGAGGCTTCGTCACACCAACCTCCCATTAGACTGAAACTGTATTCAGCAACAAATCTACCAAACTGTTAGATTTACATCTCTGATTAGGATTTATTCAGGGTTTGGTGCTGAGACGAGACCTTCAGCAAATCTGTCACAATTTAGGTTTGATTCATGTCATTTCCTGTTTTATTTTGAAATATTAGCTTCCTCTTGCTTCAGGTACGCTGCCCTTCCTCCTGTCTGATTGTTTCCACCTGGTTTCATTTCCATGAGCCTGAAGTCGAGCTTCAGAGCTACTTTTTCTTCTGTTATTCCACAGCCACAGTTTATGCAACAGTAGGTTCTACAGCCTGTTGCTGTTCCTCCGTTGTTTGGAGGGATTTTGTTGTGCCTCCGTTAAAGGAGTGTTTTAAGTTAATTGTTAAAGTCATCTCTGATTAGGATTTATTCAGGGTTTGGTGACCTTCAGCAAACTAACAGAGGTCTGATCTGCAGTACGTTTTGAAACTGTGCGACGAAGAGTCACCGGCCATCAAACAGCTTCGTCGAGCCCTGGAAATCAGCCCTGATGATGGCGTCCTGATGTCTATGCTGGCTCTGAAACTGCTCTACTACCAAAAATACAGAGAGGCTGATGGGCTGGTGGAGAAAGCGCTGGAGATCGGACCCGATGACACTCAAATCCTCCGATATGTGGCCAAATACCTTCAGAAGCAGGTAGCTACAAACAAGAGCTGCAAAAAATTACAAATGTCAGATGTACTTACTTTCTCTGCTGGCTGAGTGTCATCCTGGTCCTGGTCCTGGTGCTGGTCCTGGTGCTGGTCCTGGTGCTGGTCCTGGTGCTGGTCCTGGTCCTGGTCCTGGTGCTGGTCCTGCTCCTGGTCCTGGTGCTGGTGCTGGTCCTGGTGCTGGTCCTGGTCTTGGTCTTGGTTCTGGTCTTGGTGCTGGTCTTGGTCTTGGTTCTGGTCTTGGTGCTGGTGCTGGTCCTGGTGCTGGTCCTGGTCCTGGTCTTGGTCTTGGTGCTGGTCTTGGTTCTGGTCTTGGTTCTGGTCTTGGTGCTGGTCTTGGTCCTGGTCCTGGTCTTGGTCTTGGTGCTGGTCCTTGTCTTGATCCTGGTGTTGGTCCTGGTGCTGGTCCTGGTGCTGGTCCTGGTGCTGGTCCTGGTGCTGGTCCTGGTCCTGGTCCTGGTGCTGGTCCTGCTCCTGGTCCTGGTGCTGGTGCTGGTCCTGGTGCTGGTCCTGGTCTTGGTCTTGGTTCTGGTCTTGGTGCTGGTCTTGGTCTTGGTTCTGGTCTTGGTGCTGGTGCTGGTCCTGGTGCTGGTCCTGGTCCTGGTCTTGGTCTTGGTGCTGGTCTTGGTTCTGGTCTTGGTTCTGGTCTTGGTGCTGGTCTTGGTCCTGGTCCTGGTCTTGGTCTTGGTGCTGGTCCTTGTCTTGATCCTGGTGCTGGTCCTGGTGTTGGTCCTGGTCTTGGTCTTGGTCTTGGTGCTGGTCCTGGTGCTGGTCTTGGTTCTGGTCCTGGTGCTGGTGCTGGTCCTGATCCCGGTCCTGGTCTTGATCCCGGTCCTGGTGCTGGTCCTGGTCTTGGTCTTGGTTCTGGTCCTGGTCCTGGTGCTGGTCCTGGTGCTGGTGCTGGTCCTGGTCCTGGTGCTGGTCCTGGTCCTGGTGCTGGTCCTGGTGCTGGTCCTGGTGCTGGTCTTGGTGCTGGTGCTGGTGCTGGTCCTGGTGCTGGTGCTGGTCCTGGTGCTGATGCTGGTCCTGGTGCTGGTGCTGGTCCTGGTCTTGGTTCTGGTCTTGGTTCTGGTCTTGGTGCTGGTCCTGGTGCTGGTCCTGGTGCTGGTGCTGGTCCTGATCCCGGTCCTGGTGCTGGTCCTGGTCTTGGTCTTGGTTCTGGTCCTGGTCCTGGTGCTGGTCCTGGTGCTGGTCCTGGTGCTGGTGCTGGTCCTGGTGCTGGTGCTGGTCCTGGTGCTGGTCCTGGTTCTGGTCTTGGTCCTGGTGCTGGTCCTGGTGCTGGTCCTGGTGCTGGTGCTGGTGCTGGTCCTGGTGCTGGTCTTGGTCCTGGTCTTGGTCCTGGTGCTGGTCCTGGTGCTGGTCTTGGTCCTGGTCTTGGTCCTGGTGCTGGTCCTGGTGCTGGTCCTGGTGCTGGTGCTGGTCCTGGTCTTGGTCTTGGTTCTGGTCCTGGTCCTGGTGCTGGTCCTGGTGCTGGTCCTGGTGCTGGTGCTGGTCCTGGTGCTGGTCCTGGTCTTGGTCCTGGTCCTGGTTCTGGTCTTGGTGCTGGTTCTGGTCTTGGTCTTGGTTCTGGTCCTGGTCCTGAGAAGACAGACTGTATCTTTGAATGTACACATTCTGAGGAAACAGCAGACAGAAATGTGTTTTTGTGTTTGTTACGACTGGTTTTAAGTTACCGATAAATCTGGACGTGTTTCAGAAACAGGTCGACTGGGCGATCGATCTGCTGAAGAAAACACTGAAGAACAACAGCCAATCAGCTTTCATCCACTACCGGCTGGGTCTGTGCTACAACAAGAAGAAGACCGATCTGTTCTCCAGAACACCCCGTCCAGACAGAGGTACATCAGGGCCGGTGTGGAGGTCCAACTTCTCTCAGAGCGTTTGGCCCTAAACTATGTCTCGGATTCTGTAAAAAGTGGAGCGAAGAACAAAAAAAACAACTCCTTTTTCCAAACTTCTCAGCATAGTTCAGGACAGTTCGGGGAGCCCGTTTCTCTCCAAAGGTCCCCCCATCGCAGGAGAACGATCGAAGCCCCTACCCTGAAACTCTTGAAATCTCGCCCACAGGGATCATCAGACTTTGGAGGAACCCTAGCATAGAATATACCAGAGGGCTGAGAATTGGGACAAAGTTTCTTTTTTGTAAAAATCACAACCACCTCCTTGTTTGCCAGTCCTGATGAATGTGTTTCTGTTTCTGTATTTATCAGACGCTTTTATCCAAAGCGACTTACAGATGAAGATATAACAGCTTTATAAAAAGCTAACAATAAGCTCCATAGAAGGAACCCAGGAGTCCGACTCTGTCAGAGGGGACAGAGCAGAGATAGGGTGCAGGCATAGAAGGAAGTGCAGAAAGATAAAGAGCAGAGATAGAGGGGGGAGGGAAGTACAAGGTAAGTGCTGGGATAGGAGATGCTCTCTGAAGAGCTGGGTTTTCAGGAGCTTCTTGAAGATAGACAGGGACGCCCCTGTTCTGGTAGCGCTCGGTAGGTCATTCCACCATCGTGGGACGACACATGAACAGAGTTTGGATTGTCTTAGGCGTGGTGTAGGAGCTGCTAGACGACAATCCTGGGACCAACGGAGGGACCCAGTTGGGACAGAAGCCTTTGCAAGAGCATTCAAGTAGATGGAGCCGTTCCATTAAGCTCTTTGTAGCTAACATCAGGGACTTGGATCTGATGCAGGCGGCTAAGGGCAGCCAGAGGAGTTCAATGAACAGAGGGGGGGCGTGTTCTTTTAGGCTGATCCAAGACCAGACGCACCGCCGCGTTCTGGACCATCTGCAGAGGTTTCACAGGCTGGAGACCAGTTAGGAGACCAGTTAGGAAACCAGTTAGGAGACCAGTTAGGAGACCAGTTAGGAGACCAGTTAGGAGACCAGTTAGGAGACCAGTTAGGAAACCAGTTAGGAAACTAGTTAGGAAACTAGTTAGGAGACCAGTTAGGAGACCAGTTAGGAGACCAGTTAGGAGACCAGTTAGGAGACCAGTTAGGAAACCAGTTAGGAGACCAGTTAGGAGACCAGTTAGGAGACCAGTTAGGAGACCAGTTAGGAAACCAGTTAGGAGACCAGTTAGGAGACCAGTTAGGAGACCAGTTAGGAGACCAGTTAGGAGACCGGTTAGGAGACCAGTTAGGAAACCAGTTAGGAGACCAGTTAGGAGACCAGTTAGGAAACCAGTTAGGAGACCAGTTAGGAGACCAGTTAGGAGACCAGTTAGGAGACCAGTTAGGAAACCAGTTAGGAGACCAGTTAGGAAACCAGTTAGGAGACCAGTTAGGAAACCAGTTAGGAGACCAGTTAGGAGACCAGTTAGGAGACCAGTTAGGAGACCAGTTAGGAAACCAGTTAGGAGACCAGTTAGGAGACCAGTTAGGAGACCAGTTAGGAAACCAGTTAGGAAACCAGTTAGGAAACCAGTTAGGAGACCAGTTAGGAGACCAGTTAGGAGACCAGTTAGGAGACCAGTTAGGAAACCAGTTAGGAGACCAGTTAGGAGACCAGTTAGGAAACCAGTTAGGAGACCAGTTAGGAAACCAGTTAGGAGACCAGTTAGGAGACCAGTTAGGAAACCAGTTAGGAAACCAGTTAGGAGACCAGTTAGGAGACCAGTTAGGAGACCAGTTAGGAGACCAGTTAGGAGACCAGTTAGGAAACCAGTTAGGAGACCAGTTAGGAGACCAGTTAGGAGACCAGTTAGGAGACCAGTTAGGAAACCAGTTAGGAAACCAGTTAGGAGACCAGTTAGGAGACCAGTTAGGAGACCAGTTAGGAGACCAGTTAGGAGACCAGTTAGGAGACCAGTTAGGAAACCAGTTAGGAGACCAGTTAGGAGACCAGTTAGGAGACCAGTTAGGAAACCAGTTAGGAGACCAGTTAGGAGACCAGTTAGGAGACCAGTTAGGAGACCAGTTAGGAAACCAGTTAGGAGACCAGTTAGGAGACCAGTTAGGAGACCAGTTAGGAGACCAGTTAGGAGACCAGTTAGGAAACCAGTTAGGAAACCAGTTAGGAGACCAGTTAGGAGACCAGTTAGGAAACCAGTTAGGAGACCAGTTAGGAGACCAGTTAGGAAACCAGTTAGGAGACCAGTTAGGAGACCAGTTAGGAAACCAGTTAGGAAACCAGTTAGGAAACCAGTTAGGAGACCAGTTAGGAGACCAGTTAGGAGACCAGTTAGGAGACCAGTTAGGAGACCAGTTAGGAAACCAGTTAGGAGACCAGTTAGGAAACCAGTTAGGAGACCAGTTAGGAGACCAGTTAGGAGACCAGTTAGGAAACCAGTTAGGAAACCAGTTAGGAGACCAGTTAGGAGACCAGTTAGGAGACCAGTTAGGAGACCAGTTAGGAAACCAGTTAGGAGACCAGTTAGGAGACCAGTTAGGAGACCAGTTAGGAAACCAGTTAGGAGACCAGTTAGGAGACCAGTTAGGAGACCAGTTAGGAGACCAGTTAGGAAACCAGTTAGGAGACCAGTTAGGAGACCAGTTAGGAAACCAGTTAGGAGACCAGTTCAGACCGATCATTTCAGACCGATTGTTCTGTGGGAAACCAGCCACCGGACTCTAAGACAAGCCTTGTGTCAGGAGTGGGTGCTGGTTCTCCTGTTAAGGGCGATAACTTCTTCAAAGTGTCTAATATTATAAAGATTGTTTGGTGTAATCATAAAATTATATATTTGGTGGTCATTTATTACATGAGTGGGTGATCAGAGTAGATTTTAGTGTTAGAAAGAAAAGAAAGAATTGGACGATTGTGCTTCTTAAAAAGTGTTTGAACCCATGAAAAGATTCTCCAAAGACGTGTGCATCCTGTACATTACTTTGTTAAGATGTTGGTAATGTGTGCTGAGCATCTAATAAGCTTGTGCTTATCCAGCGGAGCAGCAGCATTGGAGGCGTCTCAGCATTAAGCACATGGAGGAGGCCATCAGGCTGAAGAGTACGTTAAACTCCACCAAGGCTGAGCTGGCTCTGCTGTACGCTGAGGATCACGACCTTACAAGGTGGGTCAAAGGTGTGAAAAAGGGCCAGAAAGGGTTCAGTCTACAGAGAGTAAGTCAGTGGAGGGCAGAAGGAAGCAGGCTAACGTGAGGAGGTCAGGATATTTATATTATCATATACAGTATATTACTTAGATAGAACAACTGTAATGATTTCAGCTCATTGCCTTCATCACAAAACATCTAACAGCCAGTTTTTAGATGAGTTAATACTGCCATGGAACTGGTTGGTTCAGTACAGCTCAGAGTACATGTGTGATCAGAACCATCCGGGCCTCGCTTCCTGCTCCTCTGACACTGCTTTGCCTCGTAGCTCCTCACCCTGGGAAACCTCCTCTGGTTTCCCTCCTGATTCTGCAGTAAGAGTTTTATTAGGTGACTGTTTTTAAAGTTAATCACATGGCCAGAAAGAGTCTTATGGTCTGAGGCCCCAGTTTACTGTTTTCTTGTCTTTTCTTTCTTGCCTCTGTGATTTCCGGAGTGTTTTTAATCCGTTCTCGGTTACCTTTCCTCAGTCAGTGAGCGTTTTCCAGCTCCTGGTCCCTACATTTGTCCTCCGGGGCTGTTTTTCAGTATGGATGGGGGTGCAGGGTGTAATCCAGTGTCTAAACTGTGTCTTCGTTATTCTTTTGTGCATTTAGAGCTCAGCAGTTATTCAAAAATGCACTTGAGAAGTTAGAGGAGGAGTCCGAGAGCATCTGTCAGATCATCTATCGGTGCTATGCTGAGTTCTGTCATTACCACAGCTTTCAGGAGGACCTGGCCATCACCTACTACAAAAAGGTGCGTCAGTGAGTGGTGCCCCGACCTCTGACCCTGTGTCTGAGGGGACCGTTGGCGTTTTGAAAGTTGATCCAATAAAAACACAAAGTGAGACAGTTCTGGACATCTTTTCCTCTCGTGTGTCCAACAGGTTCTGGAGTTTCGCTATAACACGTCGGTGAGAAAGTTCTGCGTCAAGGTTTGTCGGCTGCTTCTTCTATGAATCTAAGTGAATCTAAGAGTGCTACCCTCTACAATCTGTGCCCATCAAACTCAACCAAGAGGTCTTCCTCCCACATTCTTCCACAGAAACTGAAGAAGATCGCAGAGCGGCGTCTCAACAGGAACCCCAGAGACGCCGCGGCCTACGGCCTTCTGGGAGCTGTGGCCAAAGAGGAAGGCAGCATCAGGAGGGCGGTGGCGTATTACGAGAAAGCTCTGGAAGGAGAAGGAGACAACGATGAGTATCTGTCGGCTCTGTTTGAGCTGCGCCTGGAGCTGCAGTGATTCCTCAGGAGGATGACCTCCTGAGTTAAAGGCTGATTCTACCAGTTCTAGCACAGCCTGTGATTTAACGTCAGTGTGGGAAGCATGAGGAGAACATCTGCACATTTCAGCAGAATAAAGAGACCAGCTGGACCTCTAGCAGGGACCAGGAGGTTTTACCCTCCACATCTGCTCCAGATGTTCCTGCTGCCAAAGTTTGGACACATGCGACTCCAGATGTTGGCAGCAGGAATCACTGAAGTGTAGCTGTAAATCACAGGCTGTACCTGCCCACTGTCTGACTGCCGGAGCACCGTCGGTGTGGTTCTGTGGTGATCCACCAAGGTTCCTGGCTATCTTTAGCTGGCTGTGGGCCTGAGAAGTGGTGTCTCCTAAATTTACAATAAAGTTCCTTTGAAAAGAAACGAATGTTGGTAAAGGTTTGTAGAAATGATGATTCAGGCACCGGTGGAAGACGTTGGAGCTGCTGTTCTCATGGTGATTGCTGCCGATGCTCCTTCCTTTGACAAGAGAAAAGAAACACATTGTTTACTCCTAAATCCTGACCTGTTTGAAACTGAATCTGTCACATTCGATGGATCCAGCGCTGTACATTTCATTGACGCGTCCTGATGCGCCGCTCTGCTTCCTCGCTGGCCTGCAGGAGGCTCTGGGTGCAGCGTGGATGGAGCACGACTGGTGTGGCGTCAGCCCCGGACCGGTTTTAACTATAAACAAACAACTTTCTTAACCCACTGCGTTCAGATTAAATAAACTGGGAGTTCGGATGCAGAGGGGCGCAACGCCAGCCTTTAAAAGGGTTCCTGCAGAACTTCAGCTCTGTTGGACAAAATGAAATAAAGTGGCATAAAGCAGAATATTCATGCATGATGAGCCATCAGTGATATAGCATTAGCAGCGCTAGCTCTGCTGAAGCAGGGTCAGAGACGGGCCCATAGCTCACGGTTTGAGTCCAAACCAAAGAATCCCTCAGCCTCCCTGAGCCTTGGCTCCATAACAGGGAGATTCCTGGTGACTCAGTGAAAGAAAGGATCATAAAGCACCTTAAAAGTCTTCCAAATGCAAACTCAGCTTCTCTGATCGCAATTATTCTCCAAAAGAATGAATGAAGGTGTCAAACAGCTGAAAAAGAAGCAAATGCCTAACTGCAAACATGAGGAGAAAAGGTGTTAGAGAAGCTGTCTGTGGGAGGAGAGGAGGGTTAGGTTTAGGAAGGGAAAAGGAAGTGGGAGGAGAGGAGGGTTAGGTTTAGGAAGGGAAAAGGAAGGAAAAGGAAGTGGGAGGAGAGGAGGGTTAGGTTTAGGAAGGGAAAAGGAAGTGGGAGGAGAGGAGGGTTAGGAAGGGAAAAGGAAGTGGGAGGAGAGGAGGGTTAGGAAGGGAAAAGGAAGTGGGAGGAGAGGAGGGTTAGGAAGGGAAAAGGAAGTGGGAGGAGAGGAGGAGGTGAATGAAGGCCGGAGGAGCAGCACTAAGACAAGTTCAGCATGTGAACTCAGATCACATGATCCAAATAAATCTAACCTAAATCTAACCTAACCCCAAACAACAATTAGACACCTGGAGTCCAACAAACTACAAACAGCTGTACAAGAGCCAAGAAACCTCAACATGAAAAAATGAAGCAACCAAACTAATAAAATCCATCACAGAAGATCCAGTTAGGCTGAACATCCATTTATCATATTAATCCAAGTCAGGGTCGCAGGGGGCGGAGCCTAACCCGGCAGCTTATTTCCAACATGAGCCACAGAAACGAACAGCTCTGACCCGAACATCTTCACATCCATCACGGAGGCGTCCTGAAACACACCGTTTTCTTCCAGCCAGGTTTCTGTGGGAAAAGGTTCCCCAAAGCAAAGAAACACCTGCTGACCTCATCGATTAGATTCAATCCACAAAGGAGCAAACTTCTATAATCTGGTAAACATTTTATTAAAGCTTTACATTTGGCATCTGTTCACACCCAGTTCGTCTCTACAAACCTGACGAAACCCAAAGTTTTTACAACGTCCAGACAGAAAAGAAGCGAATCAGCAGAAAATCAAAGTCAATAAATTAAACTTAAAGCTTCGTTCAGAGCGGTTAAAGGGTCAGTTCACCAAAAAGTCCAATCAGAGCAGAGTGAGACCTCCCTGTTGGCACCTGAGTCACATGACTCCAAAAGCATCAAAACATTTCCACCCAAGGAATTTATCAGAAAAATTCAGGAAGTATTTGATAAAAAAGTTCATTTTTTCACACATTTGTTTGGATCATTTTCAAAGGTTTGATAATAATTTTATATTTTCCGCCATTTACTGACTTTTTCAACACTTTTTCAACCATTTTTAAGGTTTCATTCATGATTTCTGAGATTAAGGTTGCAGCAAAGATCCACAAATCTGATCAGAACCCTGCTGTTTGATCAAAAACAGGATGTGGCGGCGGCGGCGGCGGCGCTCGTTCAGCTCGGTGAGTGAAACGGGACAGGAACAAGCCCGGGTGTCAAAGCTGAGGCCACATGGTTCTGAAAAAAAGGTTCCGTCTGATTTCTGGCAGAAGTGGAGGCAGACTGTGATTGGTGCTCGCTGTGTGGGGGCGGGGCTTGGTCAGATGACGGCTCCAGGTCAGCAGGCGGATTAAGGCTGGAGAGCGTTCTGGTATTAGCGGGTCAGAGCTCAGTGTTGGGCCCCCGCCCCCCGGCCCGTCCCTCACACTCTCGTTGGAAGTCGCAGCCGTCCAGCAGGTGGCGGTACGCGGCCCGGACGTCCCGGTACAGCGGCGCGTCCTCTGTCGGCAGACCCGGGAAGCGCAGCGGCGCCTCGTTGAGGAGCAGCTGCAGCCGCGGGCCGCGCTGGCAGTCATACAGCACGAACAGCAGGTTGGCGGCGTACGGCACGATGCGACCGCTCCGGAAACTTCTACCTGTGGAGAAACGCATGTTCAGGTGTGTCGGCTTTCCAGTGACGTCACCGTGATGACGTCACCGTGATGACATCACCATGACGACGTCACCACGACGAGGACAGAAACGGCGGCTGCTTGCTTCCAGCTCCAAACTGTCAGATTTTTTATCATAAATAAAATGTCTTCATTTTTCAAACTTGTGTTAAATAAACAAAACTTTTAATAAATCAGTTTATTATTGTCATTATTTTCTCAAAGTTTTAAAAATGGTTTTCTAACATTTTTTTTATTTTAATATATATTAAAATACGATTCATTAATATTTTTCTGATAATTGTACAAAAATGTTTTCAAATGAACCGTATTTTCTGCACCATAAGGCGCCTAAAAGCCTTAAAATTTCACAAAAATTGGCCGTGCGCCATTTAATCTGTGCACCGGTTCCAAAATCTGTCAGGATTCCGCCATTTTGAATTTACCGCGGGGAGCGCCGAGCATTCATCGGGGCATTAAGCTCTCCTACATTGGAAAATGGCAACTGGCCACTTCCGTCGCTCGCTTTGTTCGGTGTGACTCCAGGCGGATCTCAGCCATTCACTCTGAATGGGGCGAAGATTGTCTGGAGCTCGTACTCAGCGACTGAATCGTGTCATTAATGCTTCTGCCCATGTCCCAGTGAGAGCCTGTTATTCAGTCTGAGATGGGTGATGCAGACCGATGTGCAGGTTATAAGTTTATAAGTGTAAAAAACGACCGTCGGATCATTTCCCGCTGGCACACATCAGAGAACATTAGGTACTACGCACGCCTTATAATTAGGTTCGCCTTATAGTGCAAAAAATACAGTAATTAAATATTTTAAACACTTCCTGTTAGCTGCGTGAGCTAACGGCCGAACACTTCCTGTTAGCTGCGTGAGCTAACGGCCGAACACTTCCTGTTAGCTGCGTGAGCTAACGGCCGAACACTTCCTGTTAGCTGCGTGAGCTAACGGGCGAACACTTCCTGTTAGCTGCATGAGCTAACGGCGGAACACTTCCTATTAGCTGCGTGAGCTAGCGGCCGAACACTTCCTATTAGCTGCGTGAGCTAACGGCCGAACACTTCCTGTTAGCTGCGTGAGCTAACGGCCGAACACTTCCTGTTAGCTGCGTGAGCTAACGGCCAAACACTTCCGTTAGCTGCATGAGCTAACAACGTCACTGATACAGCGTTTTATTTATTTTTTACTGGAACATTTTGAACATGAAGACACCTTAATTCAGGGATAATTCCGATAAAATTTGTCAGTTATCTGGTGGTAGAAACCAGATCTGATGTTAATGTGGGACTTTCAGCCTGTTTTACTCAGGGTGGGGGGGTTATGGGCTTAAAATTAGATCTCGATTTATCATTTGTGGTCAAATGCTCATCTCTGACTGTTGGGTGGGGGCGGGGCTTCATACCGTGCTGTGAATGGTAGTTGCTGGCAGTGGGCGGAGTCTGGTCCTTGTAGAGTCCCAGCAGGGAGAGGAGGGGGAGGAGCGTCTCAGCATGTCCCACCAGGATGGAGGCTGGTTCTGGAGACGCCTCAGTGGACCTGACAGCAACACGATCAATGATCAATCAATCAGTACCTGCTGCTGATTGGTCAGAAGTCTCAGAGACTGAATCCACCGACCTGCGAGGACGCCCGGCTTTGTCCAGCGTCCTGAACACGTGATGGAAGAGGGGACAGCTGGACAGGCTGCTGATCGCGTGACCGTGAGAGCGCTTCCAGTACTGCTTCAGGTCCGATTTGTACTCCAACACCTGCAGACAGAGAACCAGCCGGCTTGTTGTTTCTGCTCTTTATGGATTCAATTTAACGTTTCCTCTTGAAACGGTGGAAAAGCCACGTTTGAAAGGAGCACATCTGACTCCTTTGGTTTGAAAAGCTGAAAACGTACAAAACCAAAGATGACAGGAAATAATGTGATGATGAAATGCCTCCTAATGCTTCAGGTTGAGCTAACTGCTAACTTACTGCTAACTTACAGCTAACTGCTAACTCACAGCTAACTGCTAACTCACAGCTAACTGCTAACTTACAGCTAACTGCTAACTTACAGCTAACTGCTAACTCACAGCTAACTGCTAACTTACAGCTAACTGCTAACCTGTTTCCCTCTGGGATCAGTAACTATCTGTATCTACAGAGCTGGAGTGTTTCTGACTGCAGGAACAGCTTCATTCTGTCTGTGTTTCTGCATTAAATCACAGCAGCTGTCCAGATGTTGATGAGGTAACGCAGGTAAACACACCTGAACCCTCCACAGCAGCATGGCGGCGTGTCCTCAGCCAGCGGACAGACAGACAGAAACTGACCCTTCACCAGCGTCCTGCTGAAGCTCTGATGGTTGAGCCTCTCTGGTATCAAACTGATTCTTATAGAACTAATAAATAAACCAACAGCTATTTGGACCAAAGCCTGTCTCATATTTCAATATAACCCCAGAAAACGGTGTAAAAATGTTAAAAAAGAGCAGAATAAGATTATTTTTTGCTGCGTCATACCTTGGCGTCACTCTCGTCAAACAGGAAGCACCACGGGGAGTGGATGGATTTGATGGAGAGCTCATAGGAACAGAGAAAAAAGGCCGCTTCCACCAAGTCTACAGGAGCCAAAGAGGGACAAAAAAAGTTCAGCAACAGACCAACTTAATCAGCTTCAACAAGGACAAGGAAATTAAAGCTGTTCAGGAACACATTTAAAACCAGCTGTTCAGCGTAAACGTGGTACAGAAAACTACCACAAGAGGGAGGTAGAAACATTCAAAAAAGAAACATGATTAAGAGCCAAAGAGACAGATCCAGAGGAACGTTTCAGATTCAGAGGAACGTTTCAGATTCAAAGGAACGTTTTAGATTCAGGGGAACGTTTCAGATTCAGAGGAACGTTTCAGATTCAAAGGAACGTTTCAGATTCAGGGGAACGTTTCAGATTCAAAGGAACGTTTCAGATTCAGGGGAATGTTTCAGATTCAGGGGAACGTTTCAGATCCAGAGGAACGTTTCAGATCCAGAGGAACGTTTCAGATCCAGAGGAACGTTTCAGATCCAGAGGAACGTTTCAGATTCAGAGGAACGTTTCAGATCCAGAGGAACGTTTCAGATCCAGAGGAACGTTTCAGATTCAAAGGAACGTTTCAGATTCAGGGGAACGTTTCAGATTCAGAGGAACGTTTCAGATTCACAGGAACGTTTCAGATTCAGGGGAACGTTTCAGATTCAGGGGAACGTTTCAGATTCAGAAGAACGTTTCAGATTCACAGGAACGTTTCAGATTCAGAAGAACGTTTCAGATTCAGGGGAACGTTTTAGATTCAGAGGAACGTTTCAGATTCAGGGGAACGTTTCAGATTCAGGGGAACGTTTCAGATTCAGAAGAACGTTTCAGATTCACAGGAACGTTTCAGATTCAGAAGAACGTTTCAGATTCAGGGGAACGTTTTAGATTCAGAGGAACGTTTCAGATTCAGGGGAACGTTTCAGATTCAGGGGAACGTTTCAAATTCAGGGGAACGTTTCAGATTCAGGGGAACGTTTCAGATTCAGGGGAACGTTTCAGATTCACGGGAACGTTTCAGATTCACGGGAACGTTTCAGATTCAGGGGAACGTTTCAGATTCAGGGGAACGTCTTAGATTCAGGGGAACGTTTCAGATTCAGGGGAACGTTTCAGATTCAGGGGAACGTTTCAGATTCAGGGGAACGTTTCAGATTCACGGGAACGTTTCAGATTCAGGGGAACGTTTCAGATTCACGGGAACGTTTCAGATTCACGGGAACGTTTCAGATTCAGGGGAACGTTTCAGATTCAGGGGAACGTTTCAGATTCAGGGGAACGTTTCAGATTCAGGGGAACGTTTCAGATTCACGGGAACGTTTCAGATTCAGAGGAACGTTTCAGATTCACGGGAACGTTTCAGATTCACGGGAACGTTTCAGATTCAGGGGAACGTTTCAGATTCAGGGGAACGTTTCAGATTCAGGGGAACGTTTCAGATTCACGGGAACGTTTCAGATTCAGGGGAACGTTTCAGATTCAGGGGAACGTTTCAGATTCAGGGGAACGTTTCAGATTCACGGGAACGTTTCAGATTCAGGGGAACGTTTCAGATTCAGGGGAACGTTTCAGATTCAAGGGAACGTTTCAGATTCAGGGGAACGTTTCAGATTCAGGGGAACGTTTCAGATTCACGGGAACGTTTCAGATTCAAGGGAACGTTTCAGATTCAGGGGAACGTTTCAGATTCAGGGGAACGTTTCAGATTCACGGGAACGTTTCAGATTCAGAGGAACGTTTCAGATTCAAGGGAACGTTTCAGATTCAGGGGAACGTTTCAGATTCAGGGGAACGTTTCAGATTCAGGGGAACGTTTCAGATTCAAAGGAACGTTTCAGATTCAGGGGAACGTTTCAGATTCAGGGGAACGTTTCAGATTCAGAGGAACGTTTCAGATTCAAGGGAACGTTTCAGATTCACAGGAACGTTTCAGATTCAAGGGAACGTTTCAGATTCACGGGAACGTTTCAGATTCAAGGGAACGTTTCAGATTCAGAGGAACGTTTCAGATTCAGAGGAACGTTTCAGATTCAGGGGAACGTTTCAGATTCAGGGGAACGTTTCAGATTCAGGGGAACGTTTCAGATTCAGGGGAACGTTTCAGATTCAAAGGAACGTTTCAGATTCACGGGAACGTTTTAGATTCACGGGAACGTTTCAGATTCAAGGGAACGTTTCAGATTCACAGGAACGTTTCAGATTCAAGGGAACGTTTCAGATTCACGGGAACGTTTCAGATTCAAGGGAACGTTTCAGATTCAGAGGAACGTTTCAGATTCAGAGGAACGTTTCAGATTCAGGGGAACGTTTCAGATTCAGGGGAACGTTTCAGATTCAGGGGAACGTTTCAGATTCAGGGGAACGTTTCAGATTCAAAGGAACGTTTCAGATTCACGGGAACGTTTTAGATTCACGGGAACGTTTCAGATTCAAGGGAACGTTTCAGATTCAGGGGAACGTTTCAGATTCAGGGGAACGTTTCAGATTCAGGGGAACGTTTCAGATTCAGGGGAACGTTTCAGATTCACGGGAACGTTTCAGATTCACGGGAACGTTTTACACTCACAGGAACGTTTTAGATTCAGAGGAACGTTTCAGATTCAGGGGAACGTTTCAGATTCAGGGGAACGTTTCAGATTCAGGGGAACGTTTCAGATTCAAAGGAACTTTTCAGATTCAGGGGAACGTTTCAGATTCAGGGGAACGTTTTAGATTCACGGGAACGTTTCAGATTCAGAGGAACGTTTCAGATTCAGAGGAACGTTTCAGAGGAACGTTTCAGAGGAACGTTTCAGATTCAGAGGAACGTTTCAGATTCACAGGAACGTTTCAGATTCAAAGGAACGTTTCAGATTCACAGGAACGTTTCAGATTCACAGGAACGTAGGGGAACATTTGGCAGCGTTTGTGCTTCTCACCTGGTGTGAGGTGCTGAAGAGGAAGGCCGAGGCTCTCAGCCATCCTCCTCCTCACGGCCTCCATCTCCTCCCCCTGTTTGAACTTCTCCACCTCCAGCAGCGCCGTGCGATTGTTTTCCACGCCCTCCACGTAACCACGACAATGCTCAAAGAAGCGCATCAGCTGGTCGTCCTCCACATGGCTGTACTCTGAAGGGTCCTCTGCAGACACAGAGCTTCATTTCAAGCTTTCATCTGCAACGACTTTCATGTAGAAGCCTTAAATGCGACTAAAGCTCCGCTCGGACCAGAGATGCTTTTACATTTAACGCTGAACCAAACTGTCCAGTTTTAATCTAAAGCTGAAGACACACGCTGTCGTAAACATGAACGTCAGCTGACAGCAGAGTAACTGCCCTGAACCACATGTTAATTCAACAGAAAGCCGTTCAGGAGCAGCTTCACATATTCCTAAAATACTGTTTAAGGTCAATAATGCTGTTAATAACAGACCATCTTATCCAGATTAGGATGCCCAACTTCCTGAAAAATTCCTAATCAACTTGATTATTGATTCCTACCCATTCCTCGAGGTAATTCTATTGTATTGATCCCGACTGGCTGCTCACACTCATTCTTTTCCACAGTTTTAAATGTGCTGTTGTTCATCCACTGCTCAGAAAAACTCATCTGGACCGTTTATCTTTCAGTAACTGCAGACCGATCTCCAACCCGTGTGTAAGGTTGTGCAGGAAGTCGCCTCTGCTCTGATATTATTTACTGTCCCTTTAACAGCTTCCAGTCTGGCTTCAGAGCACCTCATTATGAACAGACTCTCTTTTTAAGGTGACCTTTGACCTCCTGCTGGGTGCAGACAGAGCAGGATGCTCAGATTTACTTATTTCATCCTCCTTTTCACCTCCTCAACAGCTCAGCTGACTCATGGTGTAGCTCAGGGCTCAGTCCTCGGCCTCCTTCGGTTCTCTGGCGACATGCTGCCATAATTCACGCCATCAGTGCTGTTGGTTCTGATCTCTGTCAGATAAAATCAGGCTGTGGAAGTGATATTGGATTCTAATTTCAGGGCAAACATCTTGTTCAGTCTTGTTTTTCCGACTGAAGACAAACTCAGTAAAGATTCTTCTTTAGAAAGTTCTGCAGCTTCTGTAACAAAATACTGAACTCGTGTGTCTGCCTCGCTGTTAGATTGATTTTAATTTTAATTTTCAAAGCCTTTAATGGCCCCAAACACACCTCAGACTTACTGACCTACAACCTGTATCCACTGCATCTCCCAGAATGCCTTTCACTCACCTTGGTGACCCCAGTGCTGCTGCAGACCCTCCTGGAAGGCCTCCACACTGCTCACACAGCGATGCTTCGAGCTGGTCAGGAAGCTGACCCTCCTCTTCCTCACGTTCTCCTCCGACAGCAGAGAGGGAAACAAGGCGGCCAGACGGCGAGCCAGCTGACGGAGGTCATCCCTGCCCTTCATCACCAGCCGACCTGAGGAGGAGGAGGGCGGCCGTCATCAGGGAGCATCTTTACAGGAATATTTAAGAAGGAGCCCAGATCACCCCAAAAAGCACCAGTGATGAGAGGAAAAGCTGCAGAGGCAGCAGAAAAACCTCTGAGAGGAAGGTTTCTCCAGCAATGAAGTGAATAAATGTTTAAGAAGTTTAAACATAAAAAATCTTTCAGCAGATTTTATTAAATCCATTTGGAATATTTCGATGTTTGTAGCAGAATTAAAAAGGATAAAATTAATATTTCTAAGAACATTCCACCAGATTAAATACTTTCAGAAACGGATTAAATTCAGATCTCGGGACCTCGCCGGGACTCTCACCGTCCATCTCCTCGGTGTACCACGGCTCCCAGCGGCTCCGGATGTCCCGCAGCCAGGCGGCGGAACCCTCGGAGCCTCCGGGAGTTTCTGTCCGGACCAGCTCGCTCAGCCTCAGGATCCTGCGGATGTTTTTGACGGTCGGGTACCGGCTGCCGTGCCTGATGACAGCGGTCAGGTGGACCGGGGAGCAGCGTTCGGTGAGCGGGGGTCTGAGCACGGACGGGTTCACGGATAAAACGTCCCGCAGCAGGCGCGGGTTCACCTCCTCGTACCGGGTCTTGGTCCCAAAGTACGCGGCGATGTGCGGAATGTCCGCCAGAGAGGAGCAGGAGAGGCGGGTCGGAACCAGGCTGAAAGCCGCCAGCAGCAGCCCGTGTGCGGGCCAGAGAAGCGGGAACATGTCCGCGGGAGGATCTCACCGAACCGAGCCGTACAACCACCGCTCTTATCGGCTTTGTTGATGTTCCGGGTTCATCACGTGACCGCTGACCTCTTTCCTCGTGCCCGTCCGTGGGCGAACAAAACCGCTCCCAGAGTTTTAAAATCCAGTATTTTACAGAAATCCCGAAGTGGATCAATAAATATTGATCGTGTACTCAGTCCGTGAGAATAAAAGTGGTTTATGGAAACATTTTGCTTTATATTGTTTCAGGGAATCATGTCAAAATAAAAGCCCCGAGCTGCGATATTTAAAAATCTGGAGACATTATTGCTACTGGAACCATCCCTGAATAACTTTATCGACATTGTTTTTAAAAGCCCTGTATTGTTCTGTCCTGTTTTCTGTTAGTCTTATCCTATCTTTCTTCTTCCAGTCATCCGCAGCTCATGGTGTTCAGCTGTTGATGCTCCTCTGTCACATACTTTGTCTTATTTAAAAGATCATGACCTGATCTTAGCCAGGTTATCACCACCTCCTCTTCTCTGTGTCTTGACCTACTTATTATATCCTCACTCATTCCCCTCTGATCCAGATAATGCTTGCATCTGGGAGTCAGCCGATTTATCCACTTTCTCATTCCCAGAATGAGCAGTTATTCTTCCATTTACAGAGCCCTCCATCCTGTTCGGGACAGAGTCCTAACAGCACATTTCAGACTTTAATTAAAACTCATTTTCATACATTTAATTAATTTAATAATTTAATTTCAGGGCTCCATAGTGTTTGGTACATATCCCTTTCACACTGTGACTGCCTGAAGATGCGACTGATGATGTTCCTGTAGCGTTGTTTAAAGGAGCAGTTTGTATTAATTATGGTGATTTATTAACAGAAATGGAATATAATACATGTAACTCTGTTGTTAGTGCTATATAAGCACAAAGAACGCAGTCCTTCCCCAGGGGAACCTCGACAGGGACTGATGTGACGCAACTTTAGCGTTTTACTGCTGTGTGTTTAAGGAAAACACAAACAAGTGTGAATACAGGGAGTCCTGATGGTGTAAATGTGATAAAGTCTCATGCTTCCTATTTATTGTCAGAACACAGAGAATCAGAATTCTAACAAACCCGTTGAAACCAATTGGTTCGACTTAAAAAACAGCAGCTGATTGCACCCACATTCAACTCTTTATTCATCCCAAAAGGCCTTTGATTTGTACAATCTAATTATTAATTCATTCATTACTTGGATAAATAACCACATTTCTGGTTGGAATAACTGATAAAACACAGCATTAGTAATTCAGAATGTAAATAACTTAAAAAGATCAGCGTGTGATCTGTTGGTTTGTTCTGCAGATTTACTGCACCGGACGGATCTTCATGCTGATGGTCTTCAGGGAATAGCCATAGCCCTTCCAGCTGGACCAACTTACTCCAACTGCATAGAGGGTTCCATCGGCGCCCCAACGATAAATCCCGTTGGGGTTTGCAGAGTGACACTTCCCATACCAGAATGCCCCCAGAAATGACCGGGCACAGTTTGCGTCCCAGATGTCCTGGTCTTTGTCCAAAGTGGAGAATTTCATTCCACTGTGACCACTCAGAGAGTCTCCTGCAGAAAGTGAACAGAATGATCAGGACATTAATAAAACTGTTCATAGTCATTTAAACATTTATTAAACTACAGCTTACTGCCACATTCTGATCCTCTGAAAGGGAATCTTCACCTGTCCAAGGTTTTCAGCATCAGTAACGAGATAATAAATAATAAATGCATTACTTTGCACCTGAGCAACTTGCTCCGCTGTGAGTGTAATTGTTCACATAATTGCTTTTGTACTACGCCTGTTTCTAGAAGATTCCAGTTAGGGGCACATCAGGTGACTCAGACAGGAAAAAACACGCCATCATCGTCATCAGCACTCCATACATGGAGATTTTCAAAATTGGTCTAATCACTCTCTGGCTGTTTTGACCAGTCACTGCAGAGCCAAAGACACATGGTGGAGATGCGGGTAATTGCAGAATTTCTCTCCAAGCTTGTTTTCAAAACCTCCCAACATCTTTACTGTTGCCGATCCTTTGATCCTAGCTCCAGTCAAAGTTGGCCTTAAACTGCCCCCTACTGGTCACTTTGTGAAGGCATAGCAGTCATTTCTGAGGACATGCACTGATGTCCCAAACATATGAGAAGTAACCGTGGTAAACACGTGTATCTGTCATGAAAAGTAAGTATATTTATGGTCTAAGAGTCCCAGCTCTGCTGAGCCATGTATTCCTTTTTCGAAGGTGATTTATACTTCTGTGGCAGGCTTTAACCCCCCACTCTATTTTTAGAGTCTGCAATGAGTCGTATGATCTTTACTGTTACCTAGTGTTGTAACTGCGGACTGAAGGCAGGGTAACTGCGGACTGAAGGCAGGGTAACTACGGACTGAAGGCAGGGTAACTGCGGACTGAAGGCAGGGTAACTGCGGACTGAAGGCAGGGTAACTGCGGACTGAAGGCAGGGTAACTGCGGACTGAAGGCACGGTAACTACGGACCGAAGGCACGGTAACTACGGACCGAAGGCACGGTAACTGCGGACCGAAGGCAGGGTAACTGTGGACCAAAGGCAGGGTAACTGCGGACCGAAGGCAGGGTAACTACGGACTGAAGGCACGGTAACTGCGGACCGAAGGCAGGGTAACTACGGACTGAAGGCACGGTAACTGCGGACCGAAGGCAGGGTAACTAGGGACTGAAGGCAGGGTAACTACGGACTGAAGGCAGGGTAACTACGGACTGAAGGCAGGGTAACTGCGGACTGAAGGCAGGGTAACTACGGACTGAAGGCACGGTAACTGCGGACCGAAGGCAGGGTAACTGTGGACCAAAGGCAGGGTAACTGCGGACCGAAGGCAGGGTAACTAGGGACTGAAGGCAGGGTAACTACGGACTGAAGGCAGGGTAACTGCGGACCAAAGGCAGGGTAACTGCGGACCGAAGGCAGGGTAACTGTGGACCAAAGGCAGGGTAACTGCGGACTGAAGGCAGGGTAACTGCGGACCGAAGGCAGGGTAACTACGGACTGAAGGCAGGGTAACTACGGACCGAAGGCAGGGTAACTGCGGACCGAAGGCAGGGTAACTGCGGACTGAAGGCACGGTAACTGCGGACCGAAGGCAGGGTAACTGCGGACCGAAGGCAGGGTAACTGCGGACCGAAGGCAGGGTAACTGCGGACTGAAGGCAGGGTAACTGCGGACTGAAGGCAGGGTAACTGCGGACCGAAGGCAGGGTAACTGCGGACTGAAGGCACGGTAACTGCGGACCGAAGGCAGGGTAACTGCGGACCGAAGGCAGGGTAACTGCGGACCGAAGGCAGGATAACTGCGGACTGAAGGCAGGGTAACTGTAGACCGAAGGCAGGGTAACTGCGGACCGAAGGCAGGGTAACTGTAGACCGAAGGCAGGGTAACTGCGGACCGAAGGCAGGGTAACTGCGGACCGAAGGCACGGTAACTACGGACCGAAGGCAGGGTAACTGCGGACCGAAGGCAGGGTAACTGCGGACCGAAGGCAGGGTAACTGCGGACTGAAGGCAGGGTAACTGCGGACCGAAGGCAGGGTAACTGTAGACCGAAGGCAGGGTAACTGCGGACCGAAGGCAGGGTAACTGCGGACCGAAGGCACGGTAACTACGGACCGAAGGCAGGGTAACTGCGGACCGAAGGCAGGGTAACTGC
The DNA here is from genome assembly GCF_036924035.1 of Leuresthes tenuis. Taxonomy (NCBI): domain Eukaryota; kingdom Metazoa; phylum Chordata; class Actinopteri; order Atheriniformes; family Atherinopsidae; genus Leuresthes; species Leuresthes tenuis. The sequence continues at coordinate 538,427 of NW_027325374.1, forward strand.
GGACCGAAGGCAGGGTAACTGCGGACCGAAGGCAGGGTAACTGCGGACCGAAGGCAGGGTAACTGCGGACTGAAGGCAGGGTAACTGTAGACTGAAGGCAGGGTAACTGTAGACTGAAGGCAGGGTAACTGTAGACTGAAGGCAGGGTAACTGCGGACCGAAGGCAGGGTAACTGCGGACTGAAGGCAGGGTAACTGCGGACTGAAGGCAGGGTAACTGCGGACCGAAGGCAGGGTAACTGCGGACTGAAGGCAGGGTAACTACGGACCGAAGGCAGGGTAACTGTGGACTGAAGGCAGGGTAACTGCGGACTGAAGGCAGGGTAACTACGGACCGAAGGCAGGGTAACTGTGGACTGAAGGCAGGGTAACTGCGGACTGAAGGCAGGGTAACTACGGACCGAAGGCAGGGTAACTGTAGACTGAAGGCAGGGTAACTGTAGACTGAAGGCAGGGTAACTGTAGACTGAAGGCAGGGTAACTGTAGACTGAAGGCAGGGTAACTGTAGACTGAAGGCAGGGTAACTGCGGACTGAAGGCAGGGTAACTACGGACCGAAGGCAGGGTAACTGTGGACTGAAGGCAGGGTAACTGCGGACTGAAGGCAGGGTAACTGCGGACCGAAGGCAGGGTACCTCTGGCTGTGGACCCTCTTGTTTATCTGATACCCACCTGCTCCTCCATCAGTGAATCCAGACACCTGCAGGCTGTATCCATCAGATTCTGGGCCGATGGAAAACGAGGAGTAACGAGCAAACACCTTGTTTCCTTCAAAGTCCTCCATGTCCACCAGAAGCTCGTAGTTTTTCCTCTGAGTGAGGTGGAAGAGACTCTCCAGACCTGAAAATATACAGAAGCATGTAGAAGCTGCTGTCTCAGAGCTCTCTGCTTCCTCATCCTTCCATCATCATCATCATCATTATTATTATTGTCTTTATCTGAAATTAATCTCCCACTGGTCTCCTGGTCAGCACAGCTCCAACACATTTCAGACATTTGACAAATACTAAATAATTATGCAAAGTTTGCATCAGTTTAAATATGAATATGTCTTAAAATCAAACGTCTTAAGTGAAGAAATGACGAGATAGAAAGAATCAATGACAATATGTAAATCTGCATTCAAACATTTTGATCATGACTATTGGTATATGAAATGATTAGCAGTGGTTCCAGGACCAAACCCTGTGGAACACCTTCAGTCACATCATGAAGCTCAGAAATGGAACCTTTTCCTGCTCAGATCTGCCTGATAAGTAGTTTTACGGCCTGTCCAACACTGTGAAGCTTCAGAGATCTGATCATGATCCTCTCTTTCGAAAGCTTTGGGTGGATAAATATCCATCAGAGTTTGATGTTGGGTCTTTATGAACCGGAGTCATGCCTCACCGAGCCAGTACTCCCCAGCAGCGTTCCCAAAGCCCATCTTGTACTGATCCCAGGGCCTGTAGAAGTTCACCGAGCCGTCCATCCTCCTCTGGAACACCTGGGAGGAGGTGGGGGGGGGGGTTAACCAGGTGAACACGGCAGATATCTGAAATCTCATGATTCTACAACGACGTTAGTTAACAAGTTCAGATGCTCACCGTCCAGCCTCCTTCTAATGTGTCACAGAACACCTGCACACACAGTATTTCCACCGTTGTTAACGTGTTAAACACTGAGCAGTGGACTGATATCACAGGAAGTAGGGGTCAGTTCACCTGGACAGCAGACGTGGCTCCGATGGGATAGATGGTGTAAACTCCGCTGAGTCGGCTGCTGTCACTGTTATAGATGTCGCTGCAGTCCAGAGGAAGGACCAGGTCTGTGCAGCTGGTCAGCAGTGGAACCAGGAGCAGGAGGAGGACTGACAGCAGCTGCAGCAGAGGAGCAGTTTCAGCTGATTTCATTACAAACATGTAGAGAGGGAACATCTCTGACTGCCACACAGAGTCAGAAACACAGCAGCAGTGCAGCTAAAACCCTTCCTGGAACTTTCCAGCACTGAAGATTCACTCTGTGATTCTGTGGAAGCAACCAAAGAGCTGCTCTGAACCTCAGCTCAGACCTCAGCTCACCACTGAATATTTACTGGGTTTTCTTCAAGAAAACCAGAGAGTGAAGCTGGAAATGGAAAGTAAAGGAGAGAAATTCCCCTGGAAGAAGCCGACCGAACCTGTTACCACACAAACCTACTGATGAATATTCAGAGTGTTTAAAGTCATAAACTCACCTTCATGGTCAGAGCTCTGCTGAAGGGATCTGATATACAGTCTGATGTGTCTGAGCTGTACTTATATCCCAAAGGTTAATGATTTACTGACCCTGCGGCGTCCGGAGGGCTGACCGTGACAAACTGACCTCCAGATGGAAATAAAAGCTTTGTCTTCGGGTCTTTCAACTTGTTATTGAACAGATAATAAACTGCTCTGCGTACAGAACAGGATCAAAGTCTGGCTGCAGAGAAATGGTGTAAAATCTCAGATTGAGCAATAAGATACTTTAGAGATCAGAGTGGGCGAATGTATTAATGTGGGCTGATGTCACTGTGCTGGAAAAACCCACGTTGCATCACAGGCTGTGTTCAAACAGCCACGGATCAGCTGGTCAGAGGATGGGGGGGGGTTCCATAGACATCATCAGCCATTTCAGGATTGGATGCAAAGTTATTTCTCATTGTGGATGCAGGTGTTGAAGGACTTTGAACCAATGAGTACATCCACCCAGGCTGCAGAAAACCGTCCCGGTTACCAGAATTTACTCCCGTCTAAGTTTGGAAAGTGCAAAGCTTCATGGGAATCCAAAATAAATCCTCAACAAACCAGATCAAACCTGTAGAGGAGGTCAAATCAACTTTGTATTGCATGAATAAAAACAGTTAATTAACTGTAAAAATGAGCCAAAACATTCAAACTACTGACAGTTCAAAATTTACTGATGTACAGAAATGCTTGGAGATGAGCTCAAACCCAACGGTTCTAAATGTTTTTTCATGTATGATTGAGGTTTATTCCTTTGGTTTTACTGGCTGACTTTCTCCCTGAATAACAAACTTATTTCCCCTCAAGCTGATGACTCGCTGGCCTCCGGCTCAAAATAACTTACATTAGTCTCCACTTATTGGCCATTTGGCTGTGACACATGTTCAGAGGCTGTCCTGAGAAATAGCAAAGCTTCTGCACACAGAGAAAACACATCAACAGCAATATGAATTCCAGAAAGCACTGATATTTCAACAAGGGAGGAAGTGGAGAAGGAAAAGGAGGCAGCAGGTTGCAGCAAGAATCTGTGAAAAGGCTTGAACCCAAAACCAGCTACATGAGGTTTTACTTTGTCCCACAAACCCTAACCCTTAGAGGCCGAACTGAGACAAAAGATCAGGTAAACATTCGGTATTAAGACTCCATGATGTGGCAAAGTGGGACAAAACTTCTCAAAATGAAACATTTTCACCAAAGCTTCAGAATTCAAAAACTAATAAAATACCAGCGAAGAAAAAGAAAAAAGACTAAAGACTAAAGGACTTAGTACTGCTGACTTTCTGCAGCCACCTGAGGAGCGCTGCCCTCTGGTTGGATAAATAACGGGATGTTTGTCACATGGAAGAACCAGAAGAAGCGTGTTTTTGGCCACATTAACTCAAACAAAAGCTCAGGAATCTGTTTCTGCTGAATCTGTGGATAAAGTTTCCCTATGAGGCCGGATGACTCTGGTGTTTCCCCACAACAAGCCTTCAGGAAACCTGAAGACCAGGAAAAGAGAAAATGAGATGAATGAAGCTGTCTGTTGAAGGCAGTTCAGCGCGGACAGTTCTCTGCTCAGTGAGTCTTTTTGTATAGAAAAGCGATGGAGGCCATCAGGACACTGAGTCCCACAGCGAGGACGGAGCCCCCCACCGGCAGCGTCACAGCGTCCGACCGCAGCTCAGACCGTCCTGCAGAAGCACAAACAGAAGCAGTGAAGCGGCAGCAGCTTTCTGACCTGCACCACATTTAAGTCTGATCACACCTGAACAGGGAGGGGTCAGGCCTGCAGGAGGGGGTCAGGCCTGCAGGGGGGGGGGTGTCAGGCCTGTGGGGGTATCAGGCCTGCAGGGGGCGTGTCAGGCCTGCGGGGGCGTACCTAGTCTCAGCTGCTGAGTCAGTCCCATGTGCTCCACCATGCAGGTGATGTTTCGCCCTGTGTGCAGCCTCTGGTCCAGGTGGGAGTGAACCTGGTAGCGCCACGCCCCACCAGGCATCTCTGTGACTCCCAGGCCTGGGGGGTCCGGTATGACAACGCCATCCTTCAGCCAGGACAGTCTGATCTGTGGGGGGTAGAAGTTGTAGGCACTGCAGACCAAAACCTCAGAGTCGTCACTTCTGTTCACCGCCGTCAGCCTGGCGGTCGGAGGCACTGCGGCAGAAACACACAGTTAGAGCTGATGCTGCAACACGAGCGACCCTTTAAAGCTGCTCACTTCTGTAAGTTAAGTTCAATTCAAGCACAAACAAAGTTACTGCTGCTGCTCACAGAACCTAAACTGGACTCTGATGTCTGCAAACACAACAGAAGCAGGTCATTCCTGCTCAAAATTACTTTAAAACAGCGTCAGAAATAACTTCAGATGTGTTTTTTGGAATTATTTTCATAATATGCCCAAAGTAATGGAACAAATATGACTTACTTTAACATCCTGAAATAAAACGTAACTGATTCTCTGGTATAAAACAGAACGAACAGGCGATTTTCTGTGGTTGGTGTAGATTGGAAGAAACTCCCAATAGACGAGTAGAGCCTTTCAGACCCACCTGGGTCCCAACAGCGAACATGAGTGGAGAAAGTGGGAAAATAAGCCGAATAATCATTGTTTGTGGGGACAAATACCTTTGTTACCAAATCCCAAAACTTTAGTGGAACAGAAAGGGCCTTTTCAGCATCCATAGAAATGAGCGGCTCTGGAGTGTCAGAGGCTGAAGAGGACAGTATAATATGTGGAAGGGGCGTCTATCCTTAACAATCAGGAGTCCAAACGGACTCCAAATGCTTTGCAAGCATTTTAGCGTGGAGCTTCACATCTGCTCAGAGCAAAGAAAGAGGCCGAAAGTTACTACAAAGAAGAGAATCTTTGTCCTTTATTAATATAAGAGAAATCGCACCACCCCTGTTTGTGAAAGCTGCTCCTGTTCTGGGGATACTGTCCGGCTGTTAAAGACAGCAAAGCAAAAGTTTTGGTTTGTTTCTGAATCCATCAGGTACAGAACACCTGGCTGACAGTGAAGCCCGTGATCCTGAGGAGATGCATATAAGCAGTGTTACATAAAGGTGCAACAGAGTAACTGTGCACGAGACTTTCAGCCAGAGTTGTTTTCTGAGGATAGTGGGCTGGATAGTGCAGTGGTTTTGTGTTGGAGACCTGGGTTTAGATCCCCTACATGAAAGGTATTACCTCCAGTAGGGGTCCTTAGGCAAGGCCTCCTCACCCTACCTGTAAGTCGCTCTGGATAAAAGCTGCTAAATGCAGAAACATTTTAACATTTTGTTTCCAGGCTCGCTGCTGACACCTGCTTCAGTTCGGTCTCTCATCACATGCTGCACAACACAATCTGTTTTTGGATGTCAGTTAAAGGGTTAACATTTATCCACTGGTTTACCTTAACATTTATCCACTGGTTTACCTTAACATTTATCCACTGGTTTACCTTAACATTTATCCACTGGTTTACCTTAACATTTATCCACTGGTTTACCTTAACATTTATCCACTGGTTTACCTTAACATTCATCCACTGGTTTACCTTAACATTTATCCACTGGTTTACCTTAACATTCATCCACTGGTTTACCTTAACATTTATCCACTGGTTTACCTTAACATTTATCCACTGGTTTACCTTAACATTCATCCACTGGTTTACCTTAACATTTATCCACTGGTTTACCTTAACATTTATCCACTGGTTTACCTTAACATTTATCCACTGGTTTACCTTAACATTCATCCACTGGTTTACCTTAACATTCATCCACTGGTTTACCTTAACATTCATCCACTGGTTTACCTTAACATTCATCCACTGGTTTACCTTAACATTCATCCACTGGTTTACCTTAACATTTATCCACTGGTTTACCTTAACATTTATCCACTGGTTTACCTTAACATTCATCCATTGGAAGGATAAACACAGCACGCCACTCTACCTGCTTTGCCCTGGATGCCTCGGTACACCAGGGCAGCCTGGATTTTGCAGTAGTAGTCCATGTCGTGTCTTCTGGCCTGGAGGTAACTGGGGTTGTTATTAACCTCGTCTGCAAACTCTCTTCCATAGTCTGTGAATCCAAGCACCTTCTCAGTGGAGCTGTTGTACAAAGCCTGCAGACGTCCATTGTACTGATACCGAATGAGATACTGTATGTCACACTGTGAGCCCTTCTCTATGAACTCACATGTCTTCAGAATATGGTAGTACTTTCCATCTGAAATCACCCCTGAAGAAAACACCACATCAATAAATGTTAATCACTTGAAAGGGAAAATTAGGCTTTAAATGACTGATCATGAGTCTAAGAGCAAGTCTTACTGCGTTAGGATTGAAATATTGTTAAATCCAGACTCAAACTCTGCTACAATCACCGTGTCAGGACTTCAGATTAAGAAAAAAAGGGAATTCTGCTGTAACATAACCAGAACTGTCCGGATATCTTTATGAAAGCTCAGAAATCTCTACATGATCTCTTTAACCTCAGTTTAAGTCTCTATAACCACACTCCATCACTGCACTACACTTAATGCAGAAAACCAGCACCTCTGAACCACGTTTTACCTTTTTGCTGCAGAAGTAAAGAGAACAGAAGCAGCGAAGGCAGATTCTGTGAATCCATGTTCAGTTTGGGAGAACAGGAACTGAGAGCTCAGCCAATCGGAGCACAGCTTCAAAGAGCGCATCACCTGTTGCTGGGGCAGTTTCTGCTTATTGTGCAGCGACTCAAGGAAGTGGATCAAAGTCCGGGTCCAACACAAAGAAAACCTCAAGACAAACTCACAACTATGGGAGAGCTGGCTGTAAACACACAGTGAAACCACCCCACGGGTATTAACTTAACGTCAAAGAGAGACAGAAAACAACAAAATGACCAAGTTTAAGAAAGGCCAGATATTCCAGACATAATTCCAACAACATCTTGGTTTATTAGCACCTCCATTAGCTTAAACAAACGCTGCAGCTATTAATCCTGGAGTCCGAGACAAAAAAGGTGTGTTTGTGGGTGTGACTATAGGCCCTGTGACCACACAGGTTATTTCCAGGTACATGGGTACTGAATCCTCCATTTCATCACTATTTTCTAAGATTTCCACAGAGAAAACTTTATTTACACTTTAAGAACTGAATGTAACTTTAGATTATTAAACCTGGTTACATGTGCAACTTTTACAGAGTAAAAATAAAGCTGATTTAATTTGAAGAAAAGTAGGAATGAAACAACAAATCTGTTCATACCCTTCATGTTACAATCCATGGAAGACGGGAGGACCAAACAGGCCGGAAGCAGGGTGGTATCCAAAGAAAACTTTATTTAAACAAGACCAAAGGTGCTGCCCAAACAGAGAATTTAAAACTGTAAACATTTATGAAAGGAGCAACACTGATGACCATCTGGCAGAGAGCAAAGAAAACCAAGTGCTGGGAATCATCAGGTGAGAGGATGCAGGTGAGAGACATGATGATGAAGCGGCTGAAGACATCAAGGGATGATGGCTGGAAACAGCAGAGAAACGCAAAGCAAACAGACAAACCAGAAACAGGAAACTGAGCACCAGAAACAGGGCTGCACAACATAAAACAAGAAGCAAAGGCAAAGAACAGCTGAGAGCCAAGTGTCCAAACACCAGTCGGATATCAGTTGGCAGCCCTGTGGTATGCAGAGCGAAAGTAGTCAGACAGCTGATGTTGGAGGCAGGCGTTGGCAGCAATGATGAAGATGATGACTCCAAAGAAGAGGCAGACGAGTCCCACAGAGAGGAAAGCCCAGGCTGCTGCAGAAGCTTCTGACCTCGCAGGAAGACCTGGTGCAGAGGAAACAGTGTGTTTCAGGAATTAGACCTCAGCTATTTCAACAGCAACACACAGACAGGAGCCTTATTTTTACACCTGACTCTATGAACACACCGCCTTAAAGTGGTGGTGGGGGGGGTTTAGTATACCCATGATCCTGAGAGCTGTGCTGTCAGGGACATTAGCCCCTGGTAGGGTCTTCCATGGCAAACTGGTCCTCTGGTAGGGTCTTCCATGGCAAACTGGTCCCCTGGTAGGGTCTTCCATAGCAAACTGGTCCCCTGGTAGGGTCTTCCATGGCAAACTGGTCCCCTGGTAGGGTCTTCCATGGCAAACTGGTCCTCTGGTAGGGTCTTCCATGGCAAACTGGTCCTCTGGTAGGGTCTTCCATGGCAAACCGGTCCCCTGGTAGGGTCTTCCATGGCAAACCGGTCCCCTGGTAGGGTCTTCCATGGCAAACTGGTCCTCTGGTAGGGTCTTCCATGGCAAACTGGTCCCCTGGTAGGGTCTTCCATAGCAAACTGGTCCCCTGGTAGGGTCTTCCATAGCAAACTGGTCCCCTGGTAGGGTCTTCCATGGCAAACTGGTCCTCTGGTAGGGTCTTCCATGGCAAACTGGTCCTCTGGTAGGGTCTTCCATGGCAAACTGGTCCCCTGGTAGGGTCTTCCATGGCAAACTGGTCCCCTGGTAGGGTCTTCCATGGCAAACTGATCCCCTGGTAGGGGCTTCAATGGCAAACTGGTCTCAGGAGAGGGGGCAGATTAGTCCCCTTGCCTAGAAAAGTGAACCAGAGCTGGACTCTCTCGTTCTCCAGAGCGGCCCACTGGGCAGAGGTGTTGGGTGAGTGAGGGGATACTAGTAAGTATGAGTGCCTCAGTGTTTTTGTGGACATTTGGCGGCTTTCATGGCTGACACGCCTTTTCGCTGATGCATGGAGGTCTGGGACAACACCTGTGAAGTGGCAGACCAGAGTGTGTTCCAGCTACAGGGGTTCCTCCACATGAAAAGGAGTCAGCTGTGGTTCATCTGGTTAGAATGCCTTCTGGTTGCCTCCTTTTGGAGTCTTTTCAGGCCTACCCACCTGGGAGGAGGCCCTGGGGCAGACCGAGAACTCACATCAGGTAAAGGAGCTAAATCCAGTTCTGTCCAGGCGACTGAGTCAGACACTGAAGCCTGGTGGACGGATCAGACCAAGAACTTTGTTGGTTCGAGGTAGTTGGAAATGTCCAGGAATGGCTGTGATTAATAGCCCCAACTTCTAAGAGGCTCTGCTGCCGGCAGAGTCCAGGTTTGGCACTCCAAACACCAACAGGTGATGCTAACGTTTGGGTTTAAGACTTTAATGGTTTCACTTCATAAACTTCAGAATAATCTCACCCCATTCTGTGACCAGAGGCCTGCTCAGGGCCTGATGCTGGACGTTGCATCGCAGCATGTCGGCTGGCTGTGGACGGACAGAGAGGCCAGCCAGCAGACTGAAGCTCCCGTCCATCTCAGGTGTGAGGCTGCCGAGTGTCACGCCCTCTGTCACCTGAACATTGTTCATGGTCCACGTGACGTTGATGGAAGGAGGGTAGAAGTTCCTGATGTAGCAGTAAAAAGTGTTCTCCTTTCCCTCCTCCACCTCCTCCATGGAATACACCAGCACTGTTGGAGCTGTACATGAGAAAACCAAGAGTCATCAGGACGTTCTGCATGTTAAGATGTCAGAACCATTCAGAACCAAAGAGTTGACTGAATGCTTTTCAGTCAACTCTTTGTCATACAGTTTCTTCTCTTTAAACAGCAACAAGAAAATCATATCACACCACAGTTGATCCCCTCCACAGGTTCCTGTTCTCCACAGGATTCATTCTAATATTCTTTTTTTGGTTTATAAGGCACTAAATGATCTGGTCTTTCAGCCTAATATAGATTTACATCATCATACTCCAGCTGGAAGGTGAACCAGTCAAGTTGTTTTCATTCATTATGTTAAAAAGAAGATATTATGCCTTGTGCACATTAAGATGATTTTATTTATTTTAATTTAATAATTTAAAAGTGTTAATAAACAAAAAGACCAAACTTATGTTTATTAGTCTTGTAAAACCAGCCCGACCTCTGAGTAAGACCGAGACACATTTAAAGAATCAGTTTAAAAGAATCAGTTTAAAAGAATCAGTTTAAAAGAATCAGTTTAAAAGAATCAGTTTAAAAGAATCAGTTTAAAAGAATCAGTTTAAAAGAATCAGTTTAAAAGAATCAGTTCTGACATCACAAACATGTTAATCACATGACCGATCAGCTTTTTCTTCTCCCAAAGAATAAAGACCATCTGTGACATGGAAGAATAACCAGCTGCAGACCTCTCTGCATGTTTCTCTGCTTCCCTCTGAGTTAGTTTAATTTCCTGTGAGCCATCTGTTAGTTGCAGCCATCCTAACCTGCACCCGCAGCCTAAAGCGCCACCTGCTGACCACACTTAACACTGCTTTATTCACTCTGAACCTGTCTGAAGAGACGTTTCAGAGATTCGTTTTATTTTTGCTTGATAATTTGTTGGAAATTAATCTTGTGAATATATGACTAATATGACTCGTGAATCTTATCACTGACTTCCTTAGTCTGACCTCCAGCTAACAGGTGAGCTGTGATGTGAGGCCAGTGAAGATGAAGGATTTTAGTTTTTAAAAGTTAAGACATCTAATGAAATGTTCTTACCCCAGGTCCTAATCCTGAGTAAATCTGTCAGTGATCGACTTCATTGATAACTGACATTGATCTTTACACCAATCTATTTCAGTGTAGGAGAGCTTTGTAAACTCATGCCACCTTCCATGTGGGTGACTTGGGTTCAGAGACCCTGCCTGAGAGGTACTTTACCCTGTTTGCCCACCTGTGAGTCGCTTTGGATAAGAGCGTCTGCCAGATGCAGAAACATCATCTGAACGTGGCTTCAAAGCTAAATAACTGCTGATATCAGGTCACTTTGTTCAAATCTGCAGCATATTTTTACTGGTGGCTGCAGGATGACTCAGTTTTCTAGTTTGTGTTCTTGGTTCAGGAAAGAAGGTGGTACTCTTCTACGAGGTCTCACTTTTCTGTGAGACAGTCAAAAGTCCATTCTTCCTGAAATGCAGAACTTTAGCCCCATCGTTCATCCAGCCGACCTCCTCCTGCAGTAAAGCCTTTACCTTTTTCTTTCGTTGGACTCTTGTCCTTCTGCACAGCTTTGCTAAGATACTGTTTACAGGCCCGCTCCTTGCTCACCAGAGCAACCATGTAAAACCCGTAAGACATCTGCTCCTCCAGCTCCTCCAGTAGGGGCGCCGTCCAGACTGCCAGCTTCTTTTTAAAGTCGGCATAAATGACCTGGTCTCCGTCCCAGTGGAGCTGCACCTGACCGTCACCAGACTGGAAGCAGCCATAGAACATGGTCCCTTCATGCACAGCTGGAGGAAGAATGCACAAAGAAAGTGTTTTCATGTCTGTGTTATATATACATGTATGCATTTTTATATATTTATATAAAATACATATATATGTAAAGTCAAAGTCAAATTTATTTTGTAGCACATTTCGTGTACAAAACAATTCAAAGTGCTTTACATAAAATTAAAATAAAAACATTGCAGCGGGGAGCAGAAAAAGCTTTAAAAATATGTAAAAGAATATAAATAGAAATAAATAAAATTATTAAAATGAATAAAAACAAACAAGTTTTTCCATTTTTCCAAGTAAAGGATGGATACATAGTATGGTCCTCAGGAAGGAAAAGCAAAACAGGAAGACAAACAACAACCATCAGCTCAGATCTATATGAATAATACTTGGCGTTACAGACGAGATGAGCAGTCAAGAAAATCCCTGCAACATTTCATTAGAAACACCAGGCTCTACACAGTTCAAATGGGTTCCCAGACTTTATAAAACTGTTTTAAATGTAATATGCATGTAAGGAACTGTAATGGCACGAGATCACTGCTCCCTGCCAGCCCTGAACAGTTGGCACATTGATCCATTGTAACAGAATATTCTTCCTCGCTGCATAGGTTAGAATACAACACTGGATTTGGGAGGCCCAGAGACACAGGGTCCATCTCCAGTTTAAACAAACATCTTCTCCATTTCAGATAACACATCGGACCAATGCATTTGCAGTTTCCGACATGACCAACAACAATGAGTTAGGGCACCAGTTTCTATCCTGCATTTAAGGCACGTGGGTGAGAGGGTTAGGGTTAGGGTTGGAATAATGGGTTAGGGTTAGGTTAAGGTTAGGGTTAGGTTAGGGGTTGGAATAATGGGTTAGGGTTAGGCTCAAGAGTTTTTACTCAGTGGTCTCCCTCCTACGCAACCAGCTGGTTACCATGGAGTTTGGTGTAGAAACCAAGGGGGTGCACGCTCAACTCGTGATCTCGCTGGGAGCTGCTGCGTGTAGTGCCATGGTCTTGGAGTAACTCAGGAGACCCTGGGAAGCTCCGTGCAATTTGAGTTGTGTAGCAATGTGGGTGCGATAGACTCAGGGTCCTTATGGTGTGTGTTATGTGCTGCTAGGATGGGGGGGGGGAGGAGTAGAGAGAGAGAGAGAGAATGGGTTATGTTTTTGGATTGTGGTGTGCTGCGGGTGCGATGGGAAATTGAATTTCCCTTGAGGTGAGTGGTGCAAGTGTTTGGGTGTGTACTGTATGCAGTAGGCTCGAGGCCTTTGGTTTGTGTATGTGGGGGGGGGGGGGAGGCGAGGGAGAGATAGAGAGAGAGAGAGAGAGAGAGAGAGAGGATGGGGAGGACTTAGGGTTAGGGCTAGCGTCCTGTGACCTTAGGGTAAGGATAAATGACCGGGAAAGGCCTGAGACAAAGGAATCAGGTGGTCAGATAGCCGGAGACCGTTAGTTTTAGCCAAAATTGTTAGGCTTATGAAAATTAATTTTCCCGTGGCGTGGCCAGGGGAAGGACTTATGGTTAGGGCTAGCGTCCTGTGACCTTAGGGTAAGGATAAATGACCGGGAAAGGCCTGAGACAAAAGAATCAGGTGGTCAGATAGCCGGAGACTGTTAGTTTTAGCCAAAATTGTTAGGCTTATGAAAATTAATTTTCCCGTGGTGTGGCCAGGGGAAGGACTTATGGTTAGGGCTAGCGTCCTGTGACCTTTAAGGTACAGGTAAATGGGAGGGGAGGGTATAAAGATGGTGGGTAGGTGGTAAACTATAAATTAGAAAAAATAAAAATAATATTTGCTGGTCAGATTTGGTAGGGTTAACTCAACTCAAAAGTCCAGGAATCTAAACGATGAGGTCGCGCTGAAAGGAAACTGAAGGCACCAGACGGATTCACCAGGGAAAGAGACAGCAGGATGTTTGATGCAGACTGATTCAGAGGTGAAAACTCAGCTGTTGTTCATTGGTCAGTTAAAGCAGCAGACGGGACAGAGACTGGTTTCCAGGTTCTCTATCAGCTCTGCTGAAGCTTTACTTTGGAAAGGCAAAAACAACACAAACACACTGAACATGAAGGTTTACCTGCATCAGCTGTGGAGATAATAAATCCACAAACCAGTAAAGCCAGAGAAGATTCCATCCTCCCGGTTTGCTCCCGCTGTCACAGCCAGACAACACTCAATCTGCAAAGTGAAAGTAAACTAGAGGAAGGATATGAAGCTGCCAGCTGCCAGCACCCTCTCAGGAGTTTCAAAGTAAAAGCCTTACTGTTTCTGAATAAATTAAAAGTCATTAAAAATGTTTAAAATCAACGTTTAAACTTTTGTGGTTGTCCTCGTGTTTCTGAACATCTGAACGTCAGCTGTTCACACGTTTCAGAAATGTTGAGGCCACATAAATTCTGCTTCAGGATGTTTGTCCTGGACCCAGCGTCCACTTTAATGCTCCCTCCTGAAGTTCACCGTGTTCAGAAGAAGCTCCACAACACTTCTGATCTGTACCACCACTGTTTGCGCTCAGTTCTGCGTCAGATGTTGGAAACTGACATCATTTCTGCATGTTGCTGCTGCCTGTCTGATCCACTGGATCCTGATCACAGATCATCCTGTCAGCCGAACATCAGCGTAAATGTGTCTGTTCGTCACGTTTAAGGACTGAAGATACACTCAGAAACAGAGAGAACGTCCACACTGAGGTCAGAACCTGCTGCTGACCACGAACCACCACCACGCTCCGTGGAAACCAGGTCAAAGATGAAATGAAAATGCTTCAGACAAGAGAAAATTAAGTTTATTGTAAAGAATAAAACACAATGTTGAGTCCAGAGCCAAACATCTGACCAGGTAACATACATTTATCATTAATCATTACCATTAAAGTTTAGGTGCAGTTTACCCACATTATTCATTTTATTTGGATGTTGGATTCCTTACATTATTTATATAGATGATGATCACTTTCAGGACTTCTGGAGGATCAATAACTCAGCCGGAGTTGAGGCATAAATACAGCCAGCAGCTGTTCACACTCAAAGTCATAATCTGAACCCCTGATTCGTGTTTTAATCCCAGACTTTATGTTTGATACATGAGAAGACAGCCTGTGAGGTTCCTCTGTGAGCTTCTTTTACTGAACAGGACGGATCTTCATGCTGATGGCCTTCAGGGAATAGTCATGTCCCTTCCAGAGTTTCCACTCCACTCCAACAGCATAGAGGGTCTTATCAGCCCCCCAGCGATAAACTCCGGTGGGGTGTGCAGAGTGACACTTGTCATACCACCATCCCCCCAGATATTTCTTGGCACAGTTTCCAGGCCAGATGTCCTGGTCTTTGTCGAAGGTGGAGAATTTCATTCCGTTGTGACGAAGCAGACTATCTCCTGCAGAAACACAGCAAATATAAGAAGGGAAAGTTTGAGTTGGACAGAGATGAAACGAGTGAAACTATCCCCTCGCAGTCACATTCTCTGAAGCACAGACTGAGGAAAACACTGTTCTTAATTCTTAATCCTGTTCACTTTGATTATTTACACTGTTTTTAATGTGGTGAACATGTTTGTGTTCATTTTTATGTTGTAAACTCTATTTTTCTGAGTTTCTGTCTGAATTCTCAGAGTTTTTATCCCAGTTAGTGCTGAGTACAGATAAAGTCATTGTAGTGGGTGACTTTAATATTCATGTAGATGCTGAAAATATCAACTTTAATTCTATATTAGACTCTATTGGATTTGGGTGGAATCCTTCCCATTATTATCACTGATGTATCATCAAGTAGAGCAGCTTTAGAAGTATCTTTCGAACCTGATTTGTATTCAGACAGCTTCTGTCCAGTTGATCTTTCTGAGCTAACAACAGCAATAGTCTCTTCTAAACCATCAACTTGTATGTTAGACCCAATCCCAACCAGACTGTTCAAGGAGGTTTTCCCCTTAATCAATACTTCCATATTGGATTTGATCAATCTGTCTTTGTTGACAGGATATGTGCCTCAGACCTTTAAGGTTGCCGTAATTAAACCTTTACTTAAAAAACCTGCTCTTGATTCAGCAGTGTTGGCTAATTATCGACCTATATCCAATCTTCCTTTTTTGTCTAAAGTTCTTGTAAAAATAGTTTCAGCTCAACTTTGTGATCATTTACATAGAAATAATCTGTTTGAAGAGTTTCAGTCAGGATTCAGAGTGCATCATAGCACAGAAACAGCACTGGTGAAAGTTACCAATGATCTCCTCTTAGCCTCTGATAGCGGACTTGTTTCTTGTCCTGTTGGATCTCAGAGCTGCATTTGATACGATCGATCACAGCATTCTGTTACAGAGACTTGAACATGTTATTGGGATTAAAGGAACTGCATTAGGCTGGTTTAAATCATATTTATCTGATAGATTCCAGTTTGTTCTTGTAAATGAAGAATCTTCCCCACACACCAGAGTAAGTCATGGAGTTCCTCAGGGTGCTGTGCTTGGACCGAGTTGTTGAAAAGCAACGAGGGAACTAAAGTAGGACAGCTCCTCCCCTCTATCATCTCCTCTCTCATTTTTCTTCATGCAGTTTAAACTGCAGATTACAAACTTTGTGTCTCTACCGTGTAGTTTTTTTCTTCCCTTTTTCTCTTCCTTTACTTTTCTGGAGGATTGTCTGGCTCACGTCCTGCATGTTTCTGATCTGATACCCACCTGCTCCTCCGTTAATAAATCCAGACACATGCAGTCTGTATCCATAGGACTCTGGGCCGATGGAAAACGAGGAGTAACGAGCAAAGGCCTCGTTCCCCTCAAAGTCCTCCATCTCCACCAGCAGCTCGTACTTTTTCCTCAGACTGAGGTGGAAGAGACTCTCCAGACCTGAAAACATACAGAAGCATGTAGAAGCTGCTGTCTCAGAGCTCTCTGCTTCCTCATCCTGCCATGAAGTCCCATCAGAGTTTGATGTTGGTTCTTTATGAACTGGAGTCATGCCTCACCGAGCCAGTACTCCCCAGCAGCGTTCCCAAAGCCCATCTTGTACTGATCCCAGGGCCTGTAGAAGTTCACCGAGCCGTCCATCCTCCTCTGGAACACCTGGGGGGGTGGGGGGTTAACCAGGTGAACACGGCAGATATCTGACACCTCGTGTTTCTACATGTTTGCTGCATTCAGGAATCAGCTGGTTGCGTTACGACTCCAAACCGCTGCAGGTGTCAGTTCGAGTGTGATTCACAAAGTATTAATACTATAAAGTATTAATATGAGTTAATTCCACTGATTATAATGATATAATCAGCTGAGAGACCAGGATGTTGCACAGAATCTCTTAAAAGTTGAGGAATATTCAACCGCTCACTGTAAACACTGAAAGAGTTTTAGTGGTGATAAAATGATCCAGTTTCCATGGAGACGGCTTCTTTCCTTGTTTTAGCTGTCATCATGTGACACGAGCAGAAGATTTTACAGAAATATGAGGAGAAAATAAAACATGATTCACACTAACTGGATGTTGATTCTTTCTGTTATTGACCTTCACGTTGTTTGAGTGCTTCAATCAAGACGTTTGTCAGCTTACTGCTCTGTTCCAGCCCTCAGCTGTACTCAGACCAGGGGCCTCAAGTTCAAAGACTTGTGGATTTCCTGCAGAAACCCGGCGCACCTCAAACCAAAATGCCCTCCAACGCACAAAAATATCCGGATATATGAACGTGTGCGCACGCATGAACCCAAGCACATTTCCTTTGTACATCCCAATCACGTGTCGGACTCCTCCCTGTCCACGCCCCTACTTAAATATGCAAATCATATGTAAATGAGCCCTGCACCTGTGGTTCCCCTCTCTGCACGATCAGAAAATAAAGAAAAAAGAATAAGGAAGACGGAAAAAAGAAGAACTTAACGGAAAGTGAGATGGAGGGGCTACTTTCTGAAGTGGAGGCGCAGAAATGTGCTCTTTGGCAGCTGTCCTACGATATAAGCAGCAAACGTAAGAGGAGTGGGGGGGGGGGGGAGCGAGGCCTTTAATGCTCTCTGAAGACCCAACTCTTCAGAGAGCATCTCCCACCCTGTCTGAGCCTATCTGGCCTGCACCTCTGACAGAGTCTGACTGGTTTCTACGCAGCTTATTGTTAGCTTGGATGTTAGCTGTGATGTAATATTGGATAAAAGCGTCTGCTGAGGGTTACAAACATTTATTTACATAACATTTCTGAATGCAGAAACATAAAGAGTCACTGAAAAAACCCTGAAACTGACACATTTAAACACTCACCGTCCACCGTCCTCCCAGCGACTCCATGTCACAGAACACCTGCACAAACACACGCACTCGTTAGTAAAAGTTAGATAGACCTGCTGTATATCAGCGCAGCGAACAGAACTGACTGCATCTGGAGCCTGATTAACCTCCTATTGCTCCCTGATTATATCAAAGATGGAGGCAGAGTTTCAGCTCATTCTGTTGACCTTTTATCTAAGTTATGAAATATAGGACTGTGAGAACATGAATAAAAACCTTGCTGTTGTGCTGAATCGTGCATTTAATAGATCTGAGTTAAACAATGTGGTTTCTCCCCATGATTAAACAGGATTATTCACATTATTGTTGGTCTGAGTTAGTCCTAGTTTTATTGTTATCATCATAGTTCTTATTTATTTCCTTTATCCAGCTGTGCAGAACTTCATAACCAGTATTTCCACCGTTGTTAACGTGTTAAACACTGAGCAGTGGACTGATATCACAGGAAGTAGGGGTCAGTGCACCTGGACAGCAGACGTGGCTCCGATGGGATAGATGGTGTAAACTCCGCTGAGTCGGCTGCTGTCACTGTTATAGATGTCGCTGCAGTCCAGAGGAAGGACCAGGTCTGTGCAGCTGGTCAGCAGTGGAACCAGGAGCAGGAGGAGGACTGACAGCAGCTGCAGCAGAGGAGCAGTTTCAGCTGATTTCATTACAAACATGTAGAGAGGCAACATCTCTGACTGCCACACAGAGTCAGAAACACAGCAGCAGTGCAGCTAAAACCCTTCCTGGAACTTTCCAGCTCTGAAGATTCACTCTGTGATTCTGTGGAAGCAACCAAAGAGCTGCTCTGAACCTCAGCTCAGACCTCAGCTCACCACTGAATATTTACTGGGTTTTCTTCAAGAAAACCAGAGAGTGAAGCTGGAAATGGAAAGTAAAGGAGAGAAATTCCCCTGGAAGAAGCCGAGCGAACCTGTTACCACACAAACCTACTGATGAATATTCAGAGTGTTTAAAGTCATAAACTCACCTTCATGGTCAGAGCTCTGCTGAAGGGATCTGATATACAGTCTGATGTGTCTGAGCTGTACTTATATCCCAAAGGTTAATGATTTACTGACCCTGCAGCGTCCGGAGGGCTGACCGTGACAAACTGACCTCCAGATGGAAATAAAAGCTTTGTCTTCGGGTCTTTCAACTTGTTATTGAACAGATAATAAACTGTTCTGCGTACAGAACAGGATCAAAGTCTGGCTGCACAGTGAGTCCAGGCAGTGAGTCCAGGCAGTGAGTCCAGGCAGTGAGTCCAGGCAGTGAGTCTAGGCAGTGAGTTCTGGCAGTGAGTCCTGGCAGTGAGTCCAGGCAGTGAGTCCTGGCAGTGAGTCCAGGCAGTGAGTCCAGGCAGTGAGTCCTGGCAGTGAGTCCTGGCAGTGAGTCCTGGCAGTGAGTCCAGGCAGTGAGTCCAGGCAGTGAGTCCAGGCAGTGAGTCCTGGCAGTGAGTCTAGGCAGTGAGTTCTGGCAGTGAGTCCAGGCAGTGAGTCCTGGCAGTGAGTCCTGGCAGTGAGTCCAGGCAGTGAGTCCTGACAGTGAGTCCAGGCAGTGAGTCCTGACAGTGAGTCCAGGCAGTGAGTCCTGGCAGTGAGTCTAGGCAGTGAGTCCAGGCAGTGAGTCCAGGCAGTGAGTCCAGGCAGTGAGTCCTGGCAGTGAGTCCTGGCAGTGAGTCCAGGCAGTGAGTCCAGGCAGTGAGTCCAGGCAGTGAGTCCAGGCAGTGAGTCCAGGCAGTGAGTTCTGGCAGTGAGTCCAGGCAGTGAGTCCAGGCAGTGAGTCCTGGCAGTGAGTCCAGGCAGTGAGTCCTGACAGTGAGTCTAGGCAGTGAGTCCAGGCAGTGAGTCCAGGCAGTGAGTCTAGGCAGTGAGTTCTGGCAGTGAGTCCAGGCAGTGAGTCCAGGCAGTGAGTCCTGGCAGTGAGTCTAGGCAGTGAGTCCAGGCAGTGAGTCCAGGCAGTGAGTCTAGGCAGTGAGTTCTGGCAGTGAGTCCAGGCAGTGAGTCCAGGCAGTGAGTCCTGGCAGTGAGTCTAGGCAGTGAGTCCTGACAGTGAGTCCAGGCAGTGAGTCCAGGCAGTGAGTCCAGGCAGTGAGTCTAGGCAGTGAGTTCTGGCAGTGAGTCCAGGCAGTGAGTCCAGACAGTGAGTCCTGGCAGTGAGTCTAGGCAGTGAGTTCTGGCAGTGAGTCCAGGCAGTGAGTCCAGGCAGTGAGTCCAGGCAGTGAGTCTAGGCAGTGAGTTCTGGCAGTGAGTCCAGGCAGTGAGTCCAGGCAGTGAGTCCTGGCAGTGAGTCTAGGCAGTGAGTTCTGGCAGTGAGTCCAGGCAGTGAGTCCAGGCAGTGAGTCCTGGCAGTGAGTCTAGGCAGTGAGTTCTGGCAGTGAGTCCAGGCAGTGAGTCCAGGCAGTGAGTCCAGGCAGTGAGTCCAGGCAGTGAGTCCTGGCAGTGAGTCCTGACAGTGAGTCCAGACAGTGAGTCCTGGCAGTGAGTCCAGGCAGTGAGTCCAGGCAGTGAGTCCAGGCAGTGAGTCTAGGCAGTGAGTTCTGGCAGTGAGTCCAGGCAGTGAGTCCTGGCAGTGAGTCCAGGCAGTGAGTCCAGGCAGTGAGTCCTGGCAGTGAGTCTAGGCAGTGAGTTCTGGCAGTGAGTCCTGGCAGTGAGTCCAGGCAGTGAGTCCAGGCAGTGAGTCCAGGCAGTGAGTCCAGGCAGTGAGTCCAGGCAGTGAGTCTAGGCAGTGAGTTCTGGCAGTGAGTCCAGGCAGTGAGTCCAGGCAGTGAGTCCTGGCAGTGAGTCCTGGCAGTGAGTTCAGGCAGTGAGTCCTGGCAGTGAGTCCAGGCAGTGAGTCCTGGCAGTGAGTCTAGGCAGTGAGTTCTGGCAGTGAGTCCAGGCAGTGAGTCCAGGCAGTGAGTCCAGGCAGTGAGTCCAGGCAGTGAGTCCTGGCAGTGAGTCCAGGCAGTGAGTCCAGGCAGTGAGTCCAGGCAGTGAGTCCAGGCAGTGAGTCTAGGCAGTGAGTTCTGGCAGTGAGTCCAGGCAGTGAGTCCAGGCAGTGAGTCCTGGCAGTGAGTCTAGGCAGTGAGTTCTGGCAGTGAGTCCAGGCAGTGAGTCCAGGCAGTGAGTTCTGGCAGTGAGTTCTGGCAGTGAGTCCAGGCAGTGAGTCCTGGCAGTGAGTTCTGGCAGTGAGTCCAGGCAGTGAGTCCTGGCAGTGAGTTCTGGCAGTGAGTCCAGGCAGTGAGTCCAGGCAGTGAGTCCTGGCAGTGAGTCTAGGCAGTGAGTTCTGGCAGTGAGTCCTGGCAGTGAGTCCAGGCAGTGAGTCCAGGCAGTGAGTCCAGGCAGTGAGTCCAGGCAGTGAGTCCAGGCAGTGAGTCCTGGCAGTGAGTCTAGGCAGTGAGTTCTGGCAGTGAGTCCAGGCAGTGAGTCCAGGCAGTGAGTCCAGGCAGTGAGTCCTGGCAGTGAGTCCAGGCAGTGAGTTCAGGCAGTGAGTCCTGGCAGTGAGTCCAGGCAGTGAGTCCTGGCAGTGAGTCTAGGCAGTGAGTTCTGGCA
The DNA here is from genome assembly GCF_036924035.1 of Leuresthes tenuis. NCBI lineage: Eukaryota > Metazoa > Chordata > Actinopteri > Atheriniformes > Atherinopsidae > Leuresthes > Leuresthes tenuis. The sequence goes on from NW_027325374.1 coordinate 559,648, forward strand.
GTGAGTCCAGGCAGTGAGTCCAGGCAGTGAGTTCTGGCAGTGAGTTCTGGCAGTGAGTCCAGGCAGTGAGTCCTGGCAGTGAGTTCTGGCAGTGAGTCCAGGCAGTGAGTTCTGGCAGTGAGTCCAGGCAGTGAGTCCTGGCAGTGAGTCCAGACAGTGAGTCCAGGCAGTGAGTCCTGGCAGTGAGTCCAGGCAGTGAGTCCTGGCAGTGAGTCTAGGCAGTGAGTTCTGGCAGTGAGTCCAGGCAGTGAGTCCAGGCAGTGAGTTCTGGCAGTGAGTTCTGGCAGTGAGTCCAGGCAGTGAGTCCTGGCAGTGAGTTCTGGCAGTGAGTCTAGGCAGTGAGTTCTGGCAGTGAGTCCAGGCAGTGAGTCCAGGCAGTGAGTCCTGGCAGTGAGTCCAGACAGTGAGTCCAGGCAGTGAGTCCTGGCAGTGAGTCCAGACAGTGAGTCCTGGCAGTGAGTCCAGGCAGTGAGTCCAGGCAGTGAGTCCAGGCAGTGAGTCCAGGCAGTGAGTCCTGGCAGTGAGTCCAGACAGTGAGTCCTGGCAGTGAGTCCAGGCAGTGAGTCCTGGCAGTGAGTTCTGGCAGTGAGTCCTGGCAGTGAGTCCTGGCAGTGAGTCCAGGCAGTGAGTCCAGGCAGTGAGTCCTGGCAGTGAGTTCAGGCAGTGAGTCCAGGCAGTGAGTCCTGGCAGTGAGTCCTGGCAGTGAGTTCAGGCAGTGAGTCCTGGCAGTGAGTCCTGGCAGTGAGTTCAGGCAGTGAGTCCTGGCAGTGAGTCCAGGCAGTGAGTCCTGGCAGTGAGTTCAGGCAGTGAGTCCTGGCAGTGAGTTCTGGCAGTGAGTCCTGGCAGTGAGTTCAGGCAGTGAGTCCTGGCAGTGAGTCCAGGCAGTGAGTCCTGGCAGTGAGTTCAGGCAGTGAGTCCTGGCAGTGAGTCCAGGCAGTGAGTCCTGGCAGTGAGTTCAGGCAGTGAGTCCTGGCAGTGAGTTCAGGCAGTGAGTCCAGGCAGTGAGTCCAGGCAGTGAGTCCAGGCAGTGAGTCCTGACAGTGAGTCCAGGCAGTGAGTCTTGGCAGTGAGTCCTCGCAGTGAGTCCAGGCAGTGAGTCCTGGCAGTGAGTCTAGGCAGTGAGTCCAGGCAGTGAGTTCTGGCAGTGAGTCTAGGCAGTGAGTCCAGGCAGTGAGTCCAGGCAGTGAGTCCAGGCAGTGAGTTCTGGCAGTGAGTCCTGGCAGTGAGTCCTGGCAGTGAGTCCAGGCAGTGAGTCCTGGCAGTGAGTTCAGGCAGTGAGTCCTGGCAGTGAGTCCTGGCAGTGAGTCCTGGCAGTGAGTCCTGGTAGTGAGTTCTGGCAGTGAGTTCAGGCAGTGAGTCCTGGCAGTGGGTCCTGGCAGTGAGTCCAGGCAGTGAGTCCTGGCAGTGAGTTCTGGCAGTGAGTCCTGGCAGTGAGTTCAGGCAGTGAGTCCTGGCAGTGAGTTCAGGCAGTGAGTCCAGGCAGTGAGTCCTGACAGTGAGTCCAGGCAGTGAGTCCAGGCAGTGAGTCCAGGCAGTGAGTCCAGGCAGTGAGTTCAGGCATGAAAAACCACAGCAGCTGAAATCTGTGGCCGCAGGCTTCAAAGAGCAATGATAGAAACTATCAGATAACAAGAAGAAACTTCTGGATACAAGGTGATGTGGAACTATTCTAATTACATGAAAGTTATTCTTGTGCAGAGATTTGTGACGATAAGTTCATTTTAATTATGTTTTCACAGCATCGATGTAGGAAACACAAGTAAAAACTCTTATCAATGTGCAGGTTTGTGTAGAGATAACCAAATTAACTTTGTAACTTCCTTACAGTGTGTTATAAAATGATAAACAAAGAAAATAAACCCACAGTGTGAACAAGGTACAGCAGCAATAAACCGCTGGAAATAGGTCAGACGGAAAGTTTCAGACACACTTTAAAGCAGAATCAATTCATTTTGTGGTAAAACTTAACAATAAGGCACATATTTATTTTTTACTGATGATCTGCCTGATCATTAATGCCGTGTTTTACATATTCAAACTTTATTTGGACTACGCTCCTTAACATTATGTGCAGGACAAAGAGCTTTACAGGGTAAACACACCTGGATGTGAACCTGAGCTGAGCAGGACACCAGCATGGAACAAAGCAGCTGAAACGATAAAGAGATTATCAAAAAGGCCTCACCGCATGTTCTGGTTCTCACTTTGGGAACAAATAAAATTATATCCCCAGGAGACCTGAGGGTCCTGGACTCAGGAGTCGGACAACGACTACTTTTACTCACGTTATAAAGGGATCTTGAACTCAGGCCGTCTGTACAGAGATCATGACCTCGGTGTGATTAGATTCCTCTCTCTGGTTTTAGTTCGTCTGCATGTCATGAAAACATGGACCGAACCAGACAAACAGCTGTTCTCTGCACACGATTTTCAGATGATAAAATTCACTTTTTGAACCAGAGTCAAAATGACGACGGCTCAGGTTCAGAGCTGCAGTTATACTGAGACCTTCAGGACCTTCAGGATCATCAGGTTTTGTCCTGGCTGAGATGTTTTACCATCAATAGCCTGAAATACAGTCATAAAGGCTGCTGATGGCTGTCTCATGTTCCCCAGAACCCCCATTCAAAGATTAAAATAACTAGAAACTAGATGGGAGATACCATCAGTGAATCATCAGGAAACAAACTGATTAAAACCGACTGCCTCACTGATTAACTTCCCAGCAACAATAAGCAGGACATTCACAAAAGGTTACGGGCTCTGGGACCTTCAGAGGGTCCAAACGACAGCATTGTTCTGAGGGTTTTCCATCAGAAATACAACATGGCTGCTGCTCTGAAGAAGGAACAATCAGCTTCATCCTGAAACATCCCACAGAATAACGCTGCCACCACCATGCTTCTCTGTGGATTTACTCCTTTTTGGATGGGCCTAAGTCTGACCTCTGACCTCACCTGTTTGCAGATGCTTTCTCTTTGAGTTTCTGGACCACAGGCCCAACAACAGTCAGGTTTCCCTCACTGACTGTGGGAGGAACCTGGAGAACCCGGGAGAACATAAACTCCCCACAGAAGGAACTAACCCTAAAATCATTCTAAATATATAAATATACATATATAACATATATATAACATATAAATATATATAACATATATCTCTTGCGGCTCTCGATGAAGGCGGTTGCATTTCTCTTCTCTCCTTATCTTCCCTGCTTCTCTTCTTCATCTCGTCTCGTCTCAAACTTCGGTGCCTCTCTAAAAACTAACATCGTGGAAATGGTTTCTCAACACAATTAACAGAATTTCCTCCCCTCTCTCCCTTGTTTTCCTCCCCTCTCTCCCTTGTTTTCCTCCCCTCTCTCCCTTGTTTTCCTCCCCTCTCTCCCTTGTTTTCCTCCCCTCTCTCCCTTGTTTTCCTCCCCTCTCTCCCTTGTTTTCCTCCCCTTTCTCCCTTGTTTTCCTCCCCTCTCTCCCTTGTTTTCCTCCCCTCTCTCCCTTGTTTTCCTCCCTCTCTCCCTTGTTTTCCTCCCCTCTCTCCCTTGTTTTCCTCCCCTCTCTCCCTTGTTTTCCCCCCTCTCTCCCTTGTTTTCCTCCCCTCTCTCCCTTGTTTTCCTCCCTCTCTCCCTTGTTTTCCTCCCCTCTCTCCCTTGTTTTCCTCCCCTCTCTCCCTTGTTTTCCTCCCCTCTCTCCCTTGTTTTCCTCCCCTTTCTCCCTTGTTTTCCTCCCCTCTCTCCCTTGTTTTCCTCCCTCTCTCCCTTGTTTTCCTCCCCTCTCTCCCTTGTTTTCCTCCCCTCTCTCCCTTGTTTTCCCCCCTCTCTCCCTTGTTTTCCTCCCCTCTCTCCCTTGTTTTCCTCCCTCTCTCCCTTGTTTTCCTCCCCTCTCTCCCTTGTTTTCCTCCCCTCTCTCCCTTGTTTTCCTCCCCTCTCTCCCTTGTTTTCCTCCCCTCTCTCCCTTGTTTTCCTCCCCTCTCTCCCTTGTTTTCCTCCCCTCTCTCCCTTGTTTTCCTCCCCTCTCTCCCTTGTTTTCCTCCCCTCTCTCCCTTGTTTTCCTCCCCTTTCTCCCTTGTTTTCCTCCCCTCTCTCCCTTGTTTTCCTCCCTCTCTCCCTTGTTTTCCTCCCCTCTCTCCCTTGTTTTCCTCCCCTCTCTCCCTTGTTTTCCCCCCTCTCTCCCTTGTTTTCCTCCCCTCTCTCCCTTGTTTTCCTCCCTCTCTCCCTTGTTTTCCTCCCCTCTCTCCCTTGTTTTCCTCCCCTCTCTCCCTTGTTTTCCTCCCCTCTCTCCCTTGTTTTCCTCCCCTCTCTCCCTTGTTTTCCTCCCCTCTCTCCCTTGTTTTCCTCCCCTCTCTCCCTTGTTTTCCTCCCCTCTCTCCCTTGTTTTCCTCCCTCTCTCCCTTGTTTTCCTCCCCTCTCTCCCTTGTTTTCCTCCCCTCTCTCCCTTGTTTTCCTCCCCTTTCTCCCTTGTTTTCCTCCCCTCTCTCCCTTGTTTTCCTCCCCTCTCTCCCTTGTTTTCCTCCCCTCTCTCCCTTGTTTTCCTCCCCTCTCTCCCTTGTTTTCCTCCCTCTCTCCCTTGTTTTCCTCCCCTCTCTCCCTTGTTTTCCTCCCTCTCTCCCTTGTTTTCCTCCCCTCTCTCCCTTGTTTTCCTCCCCTCTCTCCCTTGTTTTCCTCCCCTCTCTCCCTTGTTTTCCTCCCCTTTCTCCCTTGTTTTCCTCCCCTCTCTCCCTTGTTTTCCTCCCCTCTCTCCCTTGTTTTCCTCCCCTCTCTCCCTTGTTTTCCTCCCTCTCTCCCTTGTTTTCCTCCCCTCTCTCCCTTGTTTTCCTCCCCTCTCTCCCTTGTTTTCCTCCCTCTCTCCCTTGTTTTCCTCCCCTCTCTCCCTTGTTTTCCTCCCCTCTCTCCCTTGTTTTCCTCCCCTCTCTCCCTTGTTTTCCTCCCCTCTCTCCCTTGTTTTCCTCCCCTCTCTCCCTTTCCCATCTGATCGTCCTCAGCTGGACTTCAGGTGGGAAACCGCTCAAACGGTGGTGCCGGTCCGGTCCAGCAGGGGGCGCCACAGCCTCAACTCAAACATTTACTGGTACGAGTTCAGAGAAGTTGGGTTAATCATTTTAAAATTTTAAAACGTGGTTCTGATCCATTTCTCCCCATTTGACCCTGATTCTGGTCCCGGTGTTTTCCTGCTGCATCTCAGAACATCGCAGACCGGAACCAGGAGTCCAGGACAAACTGGACCCAACAGTGTGTTCTCGTTTATTTATGTCCTTGGGGATGTTGATCCAGCAGGACTGGGACCAGAACCTCAGTACAGAACCTCAGTACAGAACCTCAGTACCAGAACCTCAGCACCAGTACCTCAGCACCAGAACCTCAGTACCAGAACCTCAGGCCGGGCTTTCAGTGCAGAAATCTTCACACACTGATTTTGGTCCTCTTTGACCCTGCCGGGCCCTTGTTCCAGCTCTGGTTCTGGTCTTGGCCTCGGTTCAGTTCTGTGCCGTGTCTGACCTGCCGTGACCCCCCCCCGGACATAAATAAACACAAACCTGCCGGGAAGTGTGGGACATAAATACCGAGCCGTTAGACCCGTCCCACCAGATGAGCCTCTTTCTGACACCTGAGCCCTTCTGGGTCCTCCCACCACTCCCGGGCCTGCAGGGGGGGGCTGGCTGCGTTTGCTCCTGTCAGGGTGGAACATGCTGATGCTGTGTTTCTGATGAACATCAGTGGACCTGGTGCTGACCCGTGGGTCTGGGGGCTCTGTAACCATTGGTGGTTGATGATTGAGGGTCAGCTGGTCACTTATTGACTGAAGCAGCTTTAAATTCGGACGCACAGCTCCAGCCGGACTCTGCCTGGGGGGCCGAAGGATGTTTCCTTCTTTAAGTTTCGAACAAGTCGCCTCTTCTCTGCTTCTGCTCTGACGTCGTTTCAACAGCTCCACCTTCTTCGTTCACTTTGTCCTCTTTTGGCTTCGTGCTGCTCAGCTCAACCCGGCCCAGAACCAGAACCAGGACTCGGCTCGGGGGGGTCCGGTTCAGCATCCGGCTGCAGAGATGGCTGCTGTGAGGCGGCAGAGAGTCGTGGTGCCACCTCCAGACGGGGGGTGGGGATGGGTGATCGTGGGCTGCTGCTTCATGGTGACAGTGTGCACCCGAGCGGTGACCAGGTAACACACACACACACACACACACACACACACACACACACACACACACACACACACACACACACACACACACACAGACACACACACAGACACACAGACACACACACAGACACACACACACTCACACACACACACACACACACACACACACACACACACACAGACACACACACAGACACACACACACTCACACACACACACACACACACACACAGACACACACACACACACACACACACACACACACACACTCACACACACACACACACACAGACACACACACACACACACACACACACACACACACACTCACACACACACACACACACAGACACACACACACACACACACACACACACACACACACACACACAGACACACACACACACACACAGACACACACACACACACACACACACACACACACACACACACACACACACACACACAGAAACACACACACACACACACACACACTGTCTACCTGTCCAGGGGTTGTAAAAAGCGTGATACCGGCCCTGGACTCAGTCACAGAGTTGTGTAACAGCAGAGTTGGGCCGGGGGGGTTAGGGTTAGGCATGTGGAGCGAACAGGTCAGACAGGTTACAACAGATCCTGAACAGAGCTGCAGCAGATCACAGCACAAACATATTCTGTGAACAGTTTGCAGCGTGATACTAATGCAGAGACACACATCAACCAAGTCTTCCAACCAGGATGTAATAATTTACCTTTCCAGAAACGTCCCCCAGTGCAGAGCTGTGGTGTCCTCACAAAGATAGAAACATTCACAGCCTGTTTACTGATGATTTACCTGACAGCAGAATCCGTTTGGGTTGCAGTAAAAGTTCTCTGAGATCACAGTGAACTAAATTCATCTTGTTAATTGATCAGATTACTGTTGCTGTGTGTTTTTAAACTTGGATTCAGTGTGGAGTGGGACTGCTTTTAGGGGGAATGTTACACACCTGCGTTTGTTTCCATCGGCTGAAAGCTGATCCACCAGAAAGGTGGCCGTTTAGGCCCTTTTCACGTCAGTTGCAGCTCATCAGCACAGACAGAAGACATCTTAACTCGTTCTTCTGTACTCATTCAGCCGGGCCAGTCAGAGGGGGCTCAGCCCTGCATCAGTGTGTGCAGAATCAGGAGTGACGGCGTTGTTGGTTAGAGCAGCGTGATGAGGTCTTTAACCACAGTTAACCCCCTCAGAAGTGGATCAACTTCAACCCCTGAATGCCTGGCGGGTCAGAACCAGAACTCACTGGAGGGATTATATATCTGGGAACACCCGGGACCCCCCAGGAGGAGCTGGAGAGTGTTCCTGTTTCCCTCCTGGACCAGAATGCAAAGGATGGATGTCTTTGGGGTCGTTTCGTCTTGTTTTTGTTGATCGGTGGTCTTAGCTTTGCTCAGAGCCAGGCTAGCTGGTGCCTTTGTTCCCAGCTGCTATGCTAACACTGTGTTCCTTTCTTTGGACATATCTAAAGGCAGAATTCATCCAGACTCAGGGACATCTAGCAGACAGACAAGCCTCTTTATCTCCCTCTGCTCTGAGGCTGCGTTTCCATCCAGATGTGCACAAACTTTAACAATGATCTGACTAAATGTGTTCGAATGAAATGTTTCAAAATGAGAACCAAGCGGTGAAGAAAGTAACGTCACATTTAGGGAAACACCAAGTTTTCCTCCTCTCCCAGGATTAATATTTCAAAGTATCTTATTTCTATTTTAGTTGAAATCATTTCTATCCGTAGCTGGATGGAAACACAGCTTCAGAGAAGATGGGAAGAGGTGTTAGAAATGAGTAAAAACATCCTGCCAATAGATGACACGTTACACACCTGAACTTTGAAGCTGTGAAGATCAGCCATGAAGAATCAGCTGATTAATAATTATGATCAGTTTGTTTGACTTCAGGCTGGTTTTGGGAAGAATATGTAACTTTTTAGAGGACTTCCTGCTCAGTGTGGAGAATTCCAGCAAACCCGGTAACCTCTCTGTGAAACATTAAGTGAAGCTCTGACAACACCAGCTGGTCTCTTACATCACAGCAGCTCAGGGGAGTGAGGCCTCGCGGTGCATTCAGGAGCCCTTCGTTACGTCACAAACATCCCAGTGTCCCAAAGCAACGCTTCCTCTGTTGTTAATGAGGCTGGCAGCAGGACAAGGTTTAATATCGTTAAAGTATGACAGATAATCAACATCGACACAGAGGAACTATCACTCAAAACATTGAATTCTGAACTGGTCTCTTAGAGACTTGGTCACGTACGGATGGGGTTTTGGTCGCGTACAGATCGGGTTTTGGTCACGTACGGATCGGGTTTTGGTCACGTACAGATCGGGTTTTGGTCGAGTACAGATCGGATTTTGGTCACGTACAGATCGTATTTCGGTCACGTACAGATCGGGTTTTGGTCACGTACGGATCGGGTTTTGGTCACGTACAGATCGGGTTTTGGTCGAGTACAGATCGGATTTCGGTCACGTACGGATCGTATTTCGGTCACGTACAGATCGGGTTTTGGTCACGTACGGATCGGGTTTTGGTCGCGTACGGATCGGGTTTTGGTCACGTACAGATCGGGTTTTGGTCGAGTACGGATCGGGTTTTGGTCACGTACAGATCGTATTTTGGTTACGTACAGATCGGATTTTGGTCGAGTACAGATCGGATTTTGGTCACGTACAGATCGTATTTCGGTCGCGTACGGATCGGGTTTTGGTCGAGTACAGATCGGGTTTTGGTTACGTACGGATCGGGTTTTGGTCGCGTACAGATCGGGTTTTGGTCGCGTACAGATCGTATTTTGGTCACGTACAGATCGGGTTTTGGTCGCGTACAGATCGGATTTTGGTCGCGTACAGATCGGATTTTGGTCGAGTACAGATCGGATTTTGGTCACGTACAGATCGGGTTTTGGTCACGTACAGATCGGGTTTTGGTCACGTACGGATCGGGTTTTGGTCACGTACAGATCGGGTTTTGGTCACGTACGGATCGGGTTTTGGTCACGTACGGATCGGGTTTTGGTCACGTACGGATCGGGTTTTGGTCACGTACAGATCGGGTTTTGGTCACGTACAGATCGGGTTTTGGTCACGTACGGATCGGGTTTTGGTCACGTACGGATCGGATTTTGGTCGAGTACAGATCGGATTTTGGTCACGTACAGATCGTATTTCGGTCACGTACAGATCGGGTTTTGGTCACGTACGGATCGGGTTTTGGTCACGTACAGATCGGATTTTGGTCGAGTACAGATCGTATTTTGGTCACGTACAGATCGTATTTCGGTCACGTACAGATCGGGTTTTGGTCACGTACGGATCGGGTTTTGGTCACGTACGGATCGGGTTTTGGTCACGTACGGATCGGGTTTTGGTCACGTACAGATCGGGTTTTGGTCACGTACGGATCGGGTTTTGGTCACGTACGGATCGGATTTTGGTCGCGTACGGATCGGGTTTTGGTCACGTACGGATCGGGTTTTGGTCGAGTACGGATCGGGTTTTGGTCACGTACAGATCGGATTTTGGTCACGTACAGATCGTATTTCGGTCACGTACGGATCGGGTTTTGGTCGAGTACAGATCGGGTTTTGGTCGAGTACAGATCGGGTTTTGGTCACGTACAGATCGGGTTTTGGTCGAGTACAGATCGGATTTTGGTCACGTACAGATCGTATTTCGGTCACGTACGGATCGGGTTTTGGTCGAGTACAGATCGGGTTTTGGTCGAGTACGGATCGGGTTTTGGTCACGTACAGATCGGATTTTGGTCGCGTACGGATCGGATTTTGGTCGCGTACGGATCGGGTTTTGGTCACGTACAGATCGTGTTTTGGTCGAGTACGGATCGGGTTTTGGTCACGTACAGATCGGATTTTGGTCGCGTACGGATCGGGTTTTGGTCGAGTACGGATCGGGTTTTGGTCACGTACAGATCGTGTTTTGTAGCTTCCTTTACATAACACACACCAACACACACCTTTCTGAGCTGCTTTTTGTGGTGACTGTCTAACTGCTGACTGATCAATCCATCTGGCAACTGATTGGCTTTCCCGCTCACTAACTCAGACCCTCCTCTGTGTCTGCAGGTGCATCTCAATCTTCTTTGTGGAGTTTCAGGCCGACTTTGGAGCGGACTACTCCGCCACCGCCTGGATCCACAGCCTGGTGGACTGCACCACCATGCTCTGCGGTCAGTACGCCTCCGTCCACTCACAGCAACCGGCAGTTTTACATGAGAGTAGCTGAAGTTGTGTCTGTGTGCAGCTCCTGTCGGCAGCCTGGTGGGGAACCGCTGGTCCTGCAGGTTGGCGGTGATGTTGGGTGGCCTCCTATCATCCTGCGGCCTCCTGCTCAGCTCCTTCTCCACCAGCCTGGTGCAGCTCTACGTCAGTATGGGCGTCCTCACAGGTCAGGATGCAGACATGTCTTCACTGTCTAAAGGTGTTCTGTAGCTCACCTGAAGTATTGCACCTGTGTGGACTCCACAGGCCTGGGCTTCGCCCTCTCTTACACCCCGGCCATCGCTATGGTGGGCTGTTACTTCCGGCAGAGGAGGGCGTTGGCGTACGGCATCGCCATGTCAGGCAGTGGCATCGGCACATTCGTGTTGGCTCCGGCCGTACAGCTGCTCATCGAGCTGTACTCGTGGAGGGGAGCGCTGCTCGTCCTCAGCGCCTTTGTTGCCAACCTCTGCGTCTGCGGCGCGCTGCTGCAACCAATCACAGTCCAGCAGGAGGAGACGGAAGATATGGGGGAGGAGTCATGTGCTGAGAAGCAGCGCTGTATGTAATTTCTTTTAATCATACTGTTTTACTCAGCTGATCCGAGCCATGTGCTCAGGTTGATGGTTTGATTCCCTGCACCTGAACGACCACTAACCAACTAACCGATTACACCTGAGCAGGTGTTTTCTCTGACGCAGGTGACATCTCATCTCGAGACGCCGAAGTCACCATGAAACTCTCCAAAGATTCCAAAGACAGCCTTTTGTCATCAGCCAAGCTACCGCCGGCATCTTCACTGCCCCTGCCCCTGTCCCTGGGAAACCCCACCCCCAGGCTGAACAGGAGGCGGGGCCTCAGTTCCTGCTTCCTGTCCTATAAGGAGTACCGCTTCCTGCTGCGGTCAGACTTCCTGGGTCTGGCCATATCCTTCCTGTTCCTGGCCAGCGGCTGCAGCCTGCCCTTCGTCTACCTCGTGCCGTACGCTCTGAGCGTCGGCATCAGGCACCAGCACGCCGCCTTCCTCATGTCCATCCTGGGAGTCATCGACATCGTGGGGAACATCACCTTCGGCTGGCTGACGGACAGAAAGTATGGCTCACTAATCTGTTTGTGAACAGTTTCTTCTGTTAAACTTTGTTCTGTTTTCACACGTCCACGGTTGCCCTGACATGTTCCAACATGTTCCAGAAGGGCTGCATCCAAACCAGAGCTCAAACCGAACATAACTTCTCTGGTGTTCATGTGTCACAGCCACCAGGCAGCATGAACACAGGCCCAGTTTATGAAGCTTTGCGTGTTACATCCCAGGAGGTTCTGTGATTGGTTTGGTTTGAATTTAGCAGGGATGTGGCACAGTTCAACCCAGAGGTGGTTAAAGTTTAGTGTTGATCCTGATCTGATTCTGGATCCAGGCCTTTCTACTCAGCCTTCATGGAGGTATGTGTGCTCAGCGGCTGATGACCAACATGTAAGGAGAGAAACCTGTAAAATGTGGGATCATTGAGGGTAGTGCTCCTCCAGAAGTGTGGAAATCTCTGTGGGAACAGAAATGGGATGGGACAGAAACATGATATCCATCATCAAAGATTAGTCTGACCTGCACAAAGAGTTACAGCTCATGGCCGCCACTAACACGCCCGCTGGTGGCCGCCACTAACACACCCGCTGGTGGCCCCCACTAACACACCCGCTGGTGGCCGCCACTAACACACCCGCTGGTGGCCCCCACTAACACACCCGCTGGTGGCCGCCACTAACACGCCCGCTGGTGGCCGCCACTAACACGCCCGCTGGTGGGCGCCACTAACACGCCCGCTGGTGGCCCCCACTAACACACCCGCTGGTGGCCGCCACTAACACACCCGCTGGTGGCCCCCACTAACACACCCGCTGGTGGCCGCCACTAACACGCCCGCTGGTGGCCGCCACTAACACGCCCGCTGGTGGGCGCCACTAACACGCCCGCTGGTGGCCCCCACTAACACACCCGCTGGTGGCCGCCACTAACACACCCGCTGGTGGCCGCCACTAACACACCCGCTGGTGGCCCCCACTAACACACCCGCTGGTGGCCGCCACTAACACGCCCGCTGGTGGGCGCCACTAACACGCCCGCTGGTGGCCCCCACTAACACGCCCGCTGGTGGCCCCCACTAACACACCCGCTGGTGGCCGCCACTAACACGCCCGCTGGTGGCCGCCACTAACACGCCCGCTGGTGGGCGCCACTAACACGCCCGCTGGTGGCCCCCACTAACACACCCGCTGGTGGCCGCCACTAACACGCCCGCTGGTGGCCGCCACTAACACGCCCGCTGGTGGGCGCCACTAACACGCCCGCTGGTGGCCCCCACTAACACACCCGCTGGTGGCCCCCACTAACACACCCGCTGGTGGCCGCCACTAACACGCCCGCTGGTGGCCCCCACTAACACACCCGCTGGTGGCCGCCACTAACACGCCCGCTGGTGGGCGCCACTAACACGCCCGCTGGTGGCCCCCACTAACACACCCGCTGGTGGCCCCCACTAACACACTCGCTGGTGGCCGCCACTAACACACCCGCTGGTGGGCGCCACTAACACACCCGCTGGTGGGCGCCACTAACACACCCGCTGGTGGCCCCCACTAACACACCCGCTGGTGGCCGCCACTAACACACCCGCTGGTGGCCCCCACTAACACACCCACTGGTGGCCCCCACTAACACACCCGCTGGTGGCCGCCACTAACACGCCCGCTGGTGGCCGCCACTAACACGCCCGCTGGTGGGCGCCACTAACACGCCCGCTGGTGGCCCCCACTAACACACCCGCTGGTGGGCGCCACTAACACACCCGCTGGTGGCCCCCACTAACACACCCGCTGGTGGCCGCCACTAACACACCCGCTGGTGGCCCCCACTAACACACCCACTGGTGGCCCCCACTAACACGCCCGCTGGTGGCCGCCACTAACACGCCCGCTGGTGGCCGCCACTAACACGCCCGCTGGTGGCCGCCACTAACACGCCCGCTGGTGGGCGCCACTAACACGCCCGCTGGTGGCCCCCACTAACACATCCGCTGGTGGGCGCCACTAACACACCCGCTGGTGGCCGCCACTAACACGCCCGCTGGTGGCCGCCACTAACACGCCCGCTGGTGGCCGCCACGAACACGCCCGCTGGTGGCCGCCACGAACACGCCCGCTGGTGGCCGCCACGAACACGCCCGCTGGTGGCCGCCACTAACACGCCCGCTGGTGGCCGCCACGAACACGCCCGCTGGTGGCCGCCACTAACACACCTGCTGGTGGCCCCCACTAACACGCCCGCTGGTGGCCGCCACTAACACGCCCGCTGGTGGCCGCCACTAACACACCCGCTGGTGGCCGCCACGAACACACCCGCTGGTGGCCGCCACGAACACACCTGCTTGATGAAAAGCAAACCGGGAATAGTTTCCAAACTTAGTTGTTTAGAGTTTCCAGAAGTTTCTTGTGACACCTGGTTCAGGATGAGCTTTGTGTAGTTTGTGTTGAGTGAGCAGCTCTCTGAGACTGAGGTGAAGGAGGTGAAGGGTGAGAGGACGTCAGCTGCCTTAAACTTAATGATCAGAGTTCATGTTCCAGCAGAGAAAATCAGTTCAGACCTGAGATTTTTGTTGAAGGTCAAACTTTCAAAGCTTTCGAGTTGGACATGAAACCGGCTCATTAAGTACCAGGTGAAGCAGAGTTGAGGTTCTTTTGTATGTTAGGAGCAACAGTCAGTGAGCCGTCTGCACTGGACTCAGTTTGCTGCTAAATGTGACCTGTTGTCCGTCTCTCAGGTGTCTGAAGCCGCACCGTCTGGCCTGTTACGTCTTCTCTGTGGCGATGGAGGGTCTCTGCTGCCTCTTTACGCCACTGCTCCGATCCTTCATGCTCCTCGTGCCGTTCGCCTTTCTCTACGGTTACTTTGATGGCGCCTACGTGGCTCTGATCCCCGTGGTGACGTCAGACATGGTGGGATCTCCAAACCTGTCCTCGGCGCTGGGCGTGGTCTATTTCCTGCACGCCATCCCCTACCTGGTCAGCCCACCAATTGGAGGTGAGAGAAACCTCCACCCTGCCGTTCCACACATAATCATTGAGAATAAACTTCAGATAGAGAATCATCTTAATGTCTGACGCACTCATGCCTGATGACATCACTCTTCTTCTCCTGCAGGCTGGCTGGTTGATGTCACAGGAAGTTACACGGCCACCTTCTTCCTCAGTGGCGCCGCTCTTCTGGCCAGTGCGCTTGTCCTCACCACCGTTGCTGTGATTTGCCGCTGCCGCAGAAAGCTGTCTGGTGAACACTAGCCCCTCCCCCACAGCCAGTCTGACCAATCAGACTGCTTTGGCGAGGATAAAGACAGTCAGGACATCACCTCTTAGTTGAAGCGGAAACAGCCAATCAGATTCGCTGATGCCAAAGAAAAGGCTCGTCTGTCATATCTTCAGGGGACGATAATTTAAAGTTAAAGAGAGGCGACTCCTGGCTTCCTGCCTGTGAAGTGGAACCTTGCCTTGGTCACATGACCCCAACAGGACTATAAAGAGGACAGCAGCACTCAAGCTAACACGGAAACATACAAACCAAGTATCAAAGTTGTCAGTATGGAGTCAGATTAAGGACAAAATACTGCAAGTGTCCTTCTGTTGGGCTGAATCAGGGTCTTCATGTGCGGTAGCGACGTAACCGATGTGCACAGCAGAGCAGCTAACTGGCATCAGCTCACATGCAAGCTAATGAAGTGAGCAGCAGAGATGTGCTGGACGGTTTAACCGTCTGAGCTGCTCTTTGTTTTAGAAAACTGTAGAACTCAAATAATGTAAAAAAAAACAAAAAAAAACACAGAGTTGACGTTTTGGATCAAAACTTCACTTTTTGCTGATGTCTTTCTGTTTTTCTCCATAAAAAAGGACGAAAGCTTTTTTAGATGAAAATCTGCCCTTAAGTTTAAATAATGATATCAATCATGCATGTAATTACAGTCTTTGGCTGACAGGAGAAAGGCAGCTTCTCTCACTCAGGATTCACTAAGAGTTTATAGAAAGCTGCAAACTGAAATACTGTTTTTAATAATTATGTGAATTATTCTTCAGTAAATTCTGCTTTTTAGGTGTCACAGAAAAATGTTTGTGTGTAGAAAATTTAATAAACTTTAATATCTCAACCCTAATTTATTTTCACTTATAGCAGTTGGTGTTTGTTTTGTAGCAGTAATATTTAGGGAAACTCCTGGAACACACTGCACTGCACACAAGGAGGCAGCAGTGTCTGTACAGCAGTAACAGGAACAGATGCCTGTTCTTAATCACCCGAACCCTTCTGTCTGACCCGAGGTTCGAACCATTTGAACCCTTCTGTCTGACCCGAGGTTCGAACCCTTCTGTCTGACCCGAGGTTCGAACCCTTCGAACCAGAGGTTCGAACCCTTTGAACCCTTCTGTCTGACCCGAGGTTCGAACCCTTCGAACCGGAGCTTCGAACCCTTCTGCCTGACCCGAGCTTCGAACCCTTCTGCCTGACCCGAGGTTCGAACCCTTCGAACCCGAGGTTCGAACCCTTTGAACCCTTCTGCCTGACCCGAGGTTCGAACCCTTTGAACCCTTCTGTCTGACCCGAGGTTCGAACCCTTCTGTCTGATCCGAGGTTCGAACCCTTCGAACCGGAGCTTCGAACCCTTTGAACCCTTCTGCCTGACCCGAGGTTCGAACCCTTTGAACCCTTCTGTCTGACCCGAGGTTCGAACCCTTCAAACCGGAGCTTCGAACCCTTCTGCCTGACCCGAGGTTCGAACCCTTCTGTCTGATCCGAGGTTCGAACCCTTCGAACCGGAGCTTCGAACCCTTTGAACCCTTCTGTCTGACCCGAGGTTCGAACCCTTTGAACCCTTCTGTCTGACCCGAGGTTCGAACCCTTCGAACCGGAGCTTCGAACCCTTCTGCCTGACCCGAGGTTCGAACCCTTCTGTCTGATCCGAGGTTCGAACCCTTCGAACCGGAGCTTCGAACCCTTCTGTCTGACCAGAGGTTCGAACCCTTCGAACCGGAGCTTCGAACCCTTCTGTCTGACCTGAGGTTCGAACCCTTCGAACCAGAGGTTCGAACCCTTTGAACCCTTCTGTCTGACCCGAGGTTCGAACCCTTTGAACCCTTCTGTCTGACCCGAGGTTCGAACCCTTCGAACCAGAGCTTCGAACCCTTCTGCCTGACCCGAGGTTCGAACCCTTCTGTCTGATCCGAGGTTCGAACCCTTCGAACCGGAGCTTCGAACCCTTCTGCCTGACCCGAGCTTCGAACCCTTCTGCCTGACCCGAGGTTCGAACCCTTCTGCCTGACCCGAGGTTCGAACCCTTCGAACCGGAGCTTCGAACCCTTCTGCCTGACCCGAGGTTCGAACCCTTTGAACCCTTCTGTCTGACCCGAGGTTCGAACACTTCGAACAAGAGGTTCGAACCCTTTGAACCCTTCTGTCTGACCCGAGGTTCGAACCCTTCTGTCTGATCCGAGGTTCGAACCCTTCGAACCAGAGGTTCGAACCCTTCTGTCTGACCCAAGGTTCGAACCCTTCGAACCGGAGCTTCGAACCCTTCTGCCTGACCCGAGGTTCGAACCCTTCGAACCCGAGGTTCGAACCCTTTGAACCCTTCTGCCTGACCCGAGGTTCGAACCCTTTGAACCCTTCTGTCTGACCCGAGGTTCGAACCCTTCTGCCTGACCCGAGGTTCGAACCCTTCTGTCTGATCCGAGGTTCGAACCCTTCGAACCGGAGCTTCGAGCCCTTTGAACCCTTCTGTCTGACCCGAGGTTCGAACCCTTTGAACCCTTCTGTCTGACCCGAGGTTCGAACCCTTCGAACCGGAGCTTCGAACCCTTCTGCCTGACCCGAGGTTCGAACCCTTCTGTCTGATCCGAGGTTCGAACCCTTCTGTCTGACCCAAGGTTCGAACCCTTCGAACCGGAGCTTCGAACCCTTCTGCCTGACCCGAGGTTCGAACCCTTCGAACCGGAGCTTCGAACCCTTCTGTCTGACCTGAGGTTCGAACCCTTCGAACCAGAGGTTCGAACCCTTTGAACCCTTCTGTCTGACCCGAGGTTCGAACCCTTTGAACCCTTCTGTCTGACCCGAGGTTCGAACCCTTCGAACCAGAGCTTCGAACCCTTCTGCCTGACCCGAGGTTCGAACCCTTCTGTCTGATCCGAGGTTCGAACCCTTCGAACCGGAGCTTCGAACCCTTCTGCCTGACCCGAGGTTCGAACCCTTTGAACCCTTCTGTCTGACCCGAGGTTCGAACACTTCGAACAAGAGGTTCGAACCCTTTGAACCCTTCTGTCTGACCCGAGGTTCGAACACTTCGAACAAGAGGTTCGAACCCTTTGAACCCTTCTGTCTGACCCGAGGTTCGAACACTTCGAACAAGAGGTTCGAACCCTTTGAACCCTTCTGTCTGACCCGAGGTTCGAACCCTTCGAACCGGAGCTTCGAACCCTTCTGCCTGACCCGAGCTTCGAACCCTTCTGCCTGACCCGAGGTTCGAACCCTTCTGCCTGACCCGAGGTTCGAACCCTTCGAACCGGAGCTTCGAACCCTTCTGCCTGACCCGAGGTTCGAACCCTTTGAACCCTTCTGTCTGACCCGAGGTTCGAACACTTCGAACAAGAGGTTCGAACCCTTTGAACCCTTCTGTCTGACCCGAGGTTCGAACCCTTCTGTCTGATCCGAGGTTCGAACCCTTCGAACCAGAGGTTCGAACCCTTCTGTCTGACCCAAGGTTCGAACCCTTCGAACCGGAGCTTCGAACCCTTCTGCCTGACCCGAGGTTCGAACCCTTCGAACCCGAGGTTCGAACCCTTTGAACCCTTCTGCCTGACCCGAGGTTCGAACCCTTTGAACCCTTCTGTCTGACCCGAGGTTCGAACCCTTCTGCCTGACCCGAGGTTCGAACCCTTCTGTCTGATCCGAGGTTCGAACCCTTCGAACCGGAGCTTCGAGCCCTTTGAACCCTTCTGTCTGACCCGAGGTTCGAACCCTTTGAACCCTTCTGTCTGACCCGAGGTTCGAACCCTTCGAACCGGAGCTTCGAACCCTTCTGCCTGACCCGAGGTTCGAACCCTTCTGTCTGATCCGAGGTTCGAACCCTTCTGTCTGACCCAAGGTTCGAACCCTTCGAACCGGAGCTTCGAACCCTTCTGCCTGACCCGAGGTTCGAACCCTTCGAACCGGAGCTTCGAACCCTTCTGTCTGACCTGAGGTTCGAACCCTTCGAACCAGAGGTTCGAACCCTTTGAACCCTTCTGTCTGACCCGAGGTTCGAACCCTTTGAACCCTTCTGTCTGACCCGAGGTTCGAACCCTTCGAACCAGAGCTTCGAACCCTTCTGCCTGACCCGAGGTTCGAACCCTTCTGTCTGATCCGAGGTTCGAACCCTTCGAACCGGAGCTTCGAACCCTTCTGCCTGACCCGAGGTTCGAACCCTTTGAACCCTTCTGTCTGACCCGAGGTTCGAACACTTCGAACAAGAGGTTCGAACCCTTTGAACCCTTCTGTCTGACCCGAGGTTCGAACACTTCGAACAAGAGGTTCGAACCCTTTGAACCCTTCTGTCTGACCCGAGGTTCGAACACTTCGAACAAGAGGTTCGAACCCTTTGAACCCTTCTGTCTGACCCGAGGTTCGAACACTTCGAACAAGAGGTTCGAACCCTTCTGTCTGACCCGAGGTTCGAACCCTTCTGTCTGACCAGAGGATCGAACCCTTCGGTCTGACCCGAGGATCGAACCCTTCGGTCTGACCCGAGGATCGAACCCTTCGGTCTGACCGTGCACACAAACATTAGAATTCTACTTTAAAAAGGCTGGTTTCATGCTCCACCGACAGATGGAGGCAGCTCCACCACAGGGTGGTGTCATTAGTAACCCCCACCCCTGTGGAAAGCCTTGCGTTTGTAGCTTTGCTTTTTCTGGATGCAGCTTTCCTGCTGTTTTTGGACCTTGTGAGGCACCGTAGCACCGTGCTGCAGCAATGAACCGAAGCAGAGGAGGCGGGGAATCTTTTTTTATTCGTCATGAAGCGAAAGCATCGATGTCAGCTCTTTATTGATCCCCTGAAACAAAGTAAAAACTGGAACAATCCCAACAAAGCTGTACAGTATTTAAAATCAGTCCTGTGCAGTGATGTCACTTCCTGCAGGTTTTAGAGCGCAGCTGTCTCTTGATGATCATGTGGTCGCTTTCCTTTTCTTCCTCTGCGCCGCCAAACATCTGACGGGAGACAGAACGCCACGTCAAACACAGACACACAACCTCTGCGTTTGGGACCACTCCTACAGAAACTCACCGTGTGCGGCGACTCCAGCAGCGGGGACGAGCCCTGCGTCTTTAAAAGCTTCTTGCGTCCTCGTCTGGGTTTGGTTGCCGTGGCGACCGTCTCCTCCTGCTCCGGCTGCCCGCTGACGAGGCCGATGATGGTTTTAGCTGCTGAGAGAAGACGGCGACTGCTTAGACTCGTGGTTATTAAACTGAACGGATGAGGTCATAAGCGCCATCACAGAGTGTTTGTGGTCAAACTGACTCCATCGTGTGCGAGCAGCGGCTCAGGGCGGGGCCTAAAAATATAACCTGTCGCTGCAGACTCTCTTAGAGCCCCGCCCTCGCTGATGAAACACTGCGTCAGACTCATGTTCGGCTGCCTGGTTCTGTTGGACCAGAGGTCCGTTGTAGCAGAGTAAAATGATGAGATCATGGAGGTATGAACGGTTCAGTGAAGATGTGTCAGAACAATAGTTCCTGAACGCCTCTGACCTGTGGGCGTGGCCTAAATAAGGATGTAGCTCACTCTTCCGTCACAGCTCTGACAGGAACCGGGTCAGAACTGGACCTCTGCTGTCTCACACAAAACAAACACACACACAAACCTTTGGCGTGGAGGATGGAGGGGGAGCTGTGGATCAGCTCGCCGATCTTCTCCAGAGCGCCGTCCCTCCTCTCCTGCACCACAGAAGAAGAACGGTTAACCCGGCAGGAGCCGCCACTCTTAGACCACATTCCCAGAGGGTCTGACTTCATCTGGCATTAGATCAAGACTAACCCTTCTGCTGCCTCTGATCCAATAACCGACACCATCCCACAGTTAACCCACCAATAAGAGTTCTACAGTTCGCTGCTAACCGGTGGCTAACAGGTCGCTAACCGGTGGCTAACAGGTGGCTAACCGGTCGCTAACCGGTGGCTAACAGGTCGCTAACATGCTGGCTAACAGGTGGCTAACCGGTGGCTAACGGGTGGCTAACAGGTGGCTAACATGCTGGCTAACAGGTGGCTAACCGGTGGCTAACAGGTGGGTCAGCCGGGGTTTCTCACCTGTTTTTTGCTGCGAGTGTTTCCTCTCACTCGGTTTCTCTTGTTCTCGCTGGACACCAGGTCCTGAAACAACAAACAATGTGACCTCTGCAGCTTCCACACAAACAAGCAGCTGCTGATCTCTCTCTCGCACACGCACGCCCGCACACGCACGCTCTCACACGCACGCCCGCACACGCACCTCCACCTCGCAGCTCTTCCTCTTCCTCCCGGTGGTTTTTGGGGTCCTCTTCCTGTCGGCCATGTTGGGCCTCAGAGGGGAAGCAGGAGCGTCCTGATGAGAGAAGAGACGAAGGTTTGTTGAGCAGCTGCCGTCTGTCGCACCATCCCCTCAGACCACATCCAGGTAACCTCACTCACCTGTAGTTTGTCCACCTCTCGCTTCACTGCCTCAAACACCCTGCTCCTCCCCTCCTCCCCCTGCTGCCGCCTCCCCCTCCTCTCCTGTAGTCTCTGCATCTCCTCTTTCAGCTCCTCCACCACCGACACCTTCTTCTCCTCCACCCGCCGGTTCTCCTTCTCCTCCTCCGCCCTCCCCTGCAGCTCCTCCTGCAGGCGCTGCAGCTCTGAGAGGAAACACAAACACATCAGAAACACACAGAGAAGAAGAAACTCTGGGGTTAAAGTCACTGCAGTGAGTGCAGATCCATCAAAGCTCGATCAGAACCAGTCGCTGACTGAATCTTTATGTTTGTATCTTTGATAAATGACGTGTTCTGAGCTATGGAGAAAGTCCAATCTTCCCACGGTGACATCATCTGAGGTGAGAGGCTGCAGGTCCCTGCTGACTGGATGCTTTGGAAGGGGGGCGGGGCTTCAAGTCATTGTTCAGGGCGCCCAGGACCGCCTCCTAAAGGGGATCCGCCACCAGGGCAGAGACTTTAGGAGCTGCTTCTCCCTCTGACCGATGTTCTGCAGGGAGTTCAGCTTCCAACCATCCAGGAACAGAACAAAGCACCGAGAACAGAGGCTCGGGGACAAACACTAAAGACTGATATCAGAGTCATTCTTTAAAGTATAACCAGACTGTCCCATGGGGCACAAGAGGCTGCGTTACAGCTCCTCTGAGTTCTGCAGCTTCAGGTCCAAACTACTGAATCTGAACTCAGATTCATATGAATTCATACAGAGGCTCCAACATTCAGGTGTTTAATCGCCATCAGGTGCCCGTTACCTCGTCTCAGAGTCTCCATGTGCTGCCGGCTGACCTCCAGAAGTCTGTCCTTCTCCGACAGGACGCCTCGCAGCTCTGCCACAGAAACACAAACCCGTCAACCAATCAGGAGCTTCCAGCTGAGCCTCCGGCTGCCATCAGGCTGTTGCACTCCTCACCTGAAACCTCTCTCCTCCTCTCCTCCTCTGATCTCTCCACCTCCTCCAGTCTCCCGCGCAGAGCTCCGCCCTCTGACTCAAGCTCCGCCCTCAGGCCCTGCAGCTGGTTGGTGAATTCTGCTCTCTGATTGGCCAGCTCCTCTCTGAGCTGCTCACACCTGCTCTCCCTGCAGGACACAGACAGGAGTTAATGTGAAATAACACCAAAAACCACTGATCGATCAGCCTGATCGGCAGCAGCATTGATCACCTGTGAGTCAGCTCCTCCTGCAGCTCCTCTATCTGTCGGGACTTCTGTGCCGACCGCTGCAGCGCCGCCTGGCTCTCCTCCTTCAGCTCCTCTATGGTGGCGTGGAAGACGCTGCCTCTGCTGCGCCCCTCCTCCTCCTGAAACAATCAATCAATCAATAACCTGGAACAGACCAACACCAGCCTCCTCATCCATCCATCCATAAACCAAATGAAGGAAAGGACCTTGACTTCCTGTTTCAGACGCTCGACTTCCTGTGTAAGACTGCTGATTGAGTTGTCCTTCTCCTCCGATTGGCTCTCCAAGTCTTGGAGGCGGGACTTGGTCATGTTGTACTGCTCTGATAGGTCGGTAGACCTGTCTGTTTGCTGTTTGAGCTGCACCTGCAGGGCGGTCACCTAGAGAGGGGACATTAATCAGTAGCTGCACCAAAACAGAAGAAGAAGAAGAAGAAGAAGAGGAGCAGCACCTCGGTCTGCAGCTGGAAGATGCCGTTAACCAGAGCTTTGTTCTCCTTCTGCAGCCGCGCCGTTTCCCTCTGCTCCAGCTCCAGAGAAGAAAGCACCGAGTCACAGTTTGAGCAGCCGTCCAGATCTGGGGGAGTCAGAGGGAGGCAGAGGGGGAGTCAGAGGGGGAGACAGAGAGGGAGAGTTAAAGAGGGGGAGTCAGAGGGGGAGACAGAGGGGGAGTCAGAGGGGGAGACAGAGAGGGAGTCAGAGAGGGAGTCAGAGGGGGAGTCAGAGGGGGAGTCAGAGGGAGAGAGTTAAAGAGGGGGAGTCAGAGAGGGAGTCAGAGAGGGAGTCAGAGAGGGAGTCAGAGTGGGAGTCAGAGTGGGAGTCAGAGGGAGAGAGTTAAAGAGGGGGAGTCAGAGAGGGAGTCAGAGAGGGAGTCAGAGAGGGAGTCAGAGGGGGAGAGTTAAAGAGGGGGAGTCAGAGAGGGAGTCAGAGAGGGAGTCAGAGAGGGAGTCAGAGTGGGAGTCAGAGAGGGAGTCAGAGGGAGAGAGTTAAAGAGGGGGAGTCAGAGAGGGAGTCAGAGAGGGAGTCAGAGGGGGAGTCAGAGGGAGAGAGTTAAAGAGGGGGAGTCAGAGAGGGAGTCAGAGAGGGAGAGTTAAAGAGGAGGAGAGACAGAGGGAGAAAGAGGGGGAGGCAGAGGGGGAGAGTTAAAGAGGGGGAGACAGAGAGGGAGACAGAGAGGGAGACAGAGAGGGAGTCAGAGGGGGAGTCAGACAGGAGGAGAATTCCTATGAAGAGCAAAGCTCCATCAGTTCAGCTCCTACCTGACAGCGTCTGCACCTTCTGCTCCAGCTGCACCTGCTCCTTCTTCAGCTCCTTAACCTCCTCCTCCAGCCTCTTCTTCTCCTCCTCCAGCTCCTCCTCTCGGCTCCTCCTCCTCTCCTCCTTTTGTCTCAGCTCGTTTATGGTCTCCTCCCTCTTGTCGTTCTCCTCCTGCAGCCTCCAGATCTCCTCCTCCAGAACCACTGAGGAGAACACAGGAGGTGAGCAGGAGGTGCTGATGGAGTGAACCTTACACCTCCTCCTCCTTTTTGTACCTCTCTTCTTAGCCGGTTCTCCCCTCTCCTCCTTGTCCTCGGCAGCCCCTCGCTTCCTGCTCCCCTGCGCCTCCTCTCTTTCGGTCCTCCCCTGGAAGACAGCAGCAGCAGTTAGAGCAGGGAATGACAAATAGAAACAGTGATGGAGGAAAACTAGGAGCTGATGGCGTTTACGTCTCTGGTGGCGTTCTCCAGGGCCTGCTGCAGTTTGGCGATGACATCATCTTTGTGACAACAGGCGTCTGTCAGCTGGGACACCGTCTGAGGAGAAGCATGAGTCAGCAGCTGCTGCTCAGAGAGCTTTACACCCCTAAACCTAACCCCTAACCCCACTTTACATCATGTCCTACCTGCATGGCCTCCTGCAGCTGGTCCTGTGACTGCAGCTTCTCCAACCGCAGCGCCTCCAGCTCTGCAAAAAAACACAAACACACAGACACACACACAGACACACAAAGACACAAAAAGAAACATTTTACAGTCAGCACCTGCAGTGTGTGTGTGAGTGTGTGTGTACCTGCAGTGTGTGTGTGAGTGTGTGTGTACCTGCAGTGTGTGTGTGTGTGTGTGTGAGTGTGTGTACCTGCAGTGTGTGTGTGAGTGTGTGTGAGTGTGTGTACCTGCAGTGTGTGTGTGAGTGTGTGTGAGTGTGTGTACCTGCAGTGTGTGTGTGAGTGTGTACCTGCAGTGTGTGTGTGAGTGTGTGTGTACCTGCAGTGTGTGTGTGAGTGTGTACCTGCAGTGTGTGTGTGAGTGTGTACCTGCAGTGTGTGTGTGAGTGTGTGTGTACCTGCAGTGTGTGTGTGAGTGTGTGTGTACCTGCAGTGTGTGTGTGAGTGTGTACCTGCAGTGTGTGTGAGTGTGTGTGAGTGTGTGTACCTGCAGTGTGTGTACCTGCAGTGTGTGTGTGTGTGTGTGTGTACCTGCAGTGTGTGTGTGAGTGTGTGTGAGTGTGTGTACCTGCAGTGTGTGTACCTGCAGTGTGTGTGTGTGTGTGTGTACCTGCAGTGTGTGTACCTGCAGTGTGTGTGAGTGTGTGTGTACCTGCAGTGTGTGTGTGAGTGTGTGTGAGTGTGTGTACCTGCAGTGTGTGTACCTGCAGTGTGTGTGTGTGTGTGTGTGTGTACCTGCAGTGTGTGTGTGTGTGTGAGTGTGTGTACCTGCAGTGTGTGTGTGAGTGTGTGTGAGTGTGTGTACCTGCAGTGTGTGTGTGAGTGTGTGTGAGTGTGTGTACCTGCAGTGTGTGTACCTGCAGTGTGTGTGTGTGTACCTGCAGTGTGTGTACCTGCAGTGTGTGTGTGTACCTGCAGTGTGTGTGTGTGTGTGTGTGTACCTGCAGTGTGTGTGTGTGTGTGTGTGTACCTGCAGTGTGTGTGTGTACCTGCAGTGTGTGTGTGTGTACCTGCAGTGTGTGTGTGTGTACCTGCAGTGTGTGTGTGTGTGTGTGTGTACCTGCAGTGTGTGTGTGTACCTGCAGTGTGTGTGTGTACCTGCAGTGTGTGTGTGTGTACCTGCAGTGTGTGTGTGTGTGTACCTGCAGTGTGTGTGTGTGTGTACCTGCAGTGTGTGTGTGTGTGTGTACCTGCAGTGTGTGTGTGTGTGTGTACCTGCAGTGTGTGTGTGTGTGTGTACCTGCAGTGTGTGTGTGTGTGTACCTGCAGTGTGTGTGTGTGTGTACCTGCAGTGTGTGTGTGTACCTGCAGTGTACCTGCAGTGTGTGTGTACCTGCAGTGTGTGTGTGTGTGTGTGTGTACCTGCAGTGTGTGTGTGTACCTGCAGTGTGTGTGTGTGTGTACCTGCAGTGTGTGTGTGTGCCTGCAGTGTGTGTGTACCTGCAGTGTGTGTGTACCTGCAGTGTGTGTGTGTGTGTGTGTACCTGCAGTGTGTGTGTGTGTGTGTGTACCTGCAGTGTGTGTGTGTACCTGCAGTGTGTGTGTGTGTGTACCTGCAGTGTGTGTGTACCTGCAGTGTGTGTGTACCTGCAGTGTGTGTGTGTGTGTACCTGCAGTGTGTGCGTGTGTGTACCTGCAGTGTGTGCGTGTGTGTACCTGCAGTGTGTGTGTACCTGCAGTGTGTGTGTACCTGCAGTGTGTGTGTGTGTGTGTGTACCTGCAGTGTGTGTGTGTGTGTGTGTACCTGCAGTGTGTGTGTGTGTGTGTACCTGCAGTGTGTGTGTGTGTGTGTGTACCTGCAGTGTGTGTGTGTGTGTGTGTGTGTACCTGCAGTGTGTGTGTGTGTGTACCTGCAGTGTGTGTGTGTGTGTACCTGCAGTGTGTGTGTGTACCTGCAGTGTGTGTGTGTGTGTGTGTACCTGCAGTGTGTGTGTGTGTGTGTGTGTGTACCTGCAGTGTGTGTGTGTGTGTGTGTGTGTACCTGCAGTGTGTGTGTGTGTGTACCTGCAGTGTGTGTGTGTGTGTGTGTGTGTACCTGCAGTGTGTGTGTGTGTGTGTGTGTGTGTACCTGCAGTGTGTGTGTGAGTGTGTGTGTGTGTGTACCTGCAGTGTGTGTGTGTGTGTACCTGCAGTGTGTGTGTGTGTGTACCTGCAGTGTGTGTGTGTGTGTACCTGCAGTGTGTGTGTGTGTGTGTGTACCTGCAGTGTGTGTGTGTGTGTGTGTACCTGCAGTGTGTGTGTGTGTGTGTGTACCTGCAGTGTGTGTGTGTGTGTGTGTACCTGCAGTGTGTGTGTACCTGCAGTGTGTGTGTACCTGCAGTGTGTGTGTGAGTGTGTGTGTGTACCTGCAGTGTGTGTGTGTGTGTGTGTGTACCTGCAGTGTGTGTGTGTGTGTGTGTGTGTACCTGCAGTGTGTGTGTGTGTGTGTGTGTGTACCTGCAGTGTGTGTGTGTACCTGCAGTGTGTGTGTGTACCTGCAGTGTGTGTGTGTGTGTGTGTACCTGCAGTGTGTGTGTGTGTGTGTGTGTGTGTGTGTACCTGCAGTGTGTGTGTACCTGCAGTGTGTGTGTGTGTGTGTACCTGCAGTGTGTGTGTACCTGCAGTGTGTGTGTGAGTGTGTGTGTGTGTGTGTGTGTGTACCTGCAGTGTGTGTGTGTGTGTGTGTGTGTGTACCTGCAGTGTGTGTGTGAGTGTGTGTGTGTGTACCTGCAGTGTGTGTGTGTGTGTACCTGCAGTGTGTGCGTGTGTGTGTGTACCTGCAGTGTGTGTGTGTGTGTGTGTGTGTACCTGCAGTGTGTGTGTGTGTGTGTGTGTGTGTGTGTGTACCTGCAGTGTGTGTGTGTGTACCTGCAGTGTGTGTGTGTGTGTGTGTGTACCTGCAGTGTGTGTGTGTGTGTGTGTGTGTGTACCTGCAGTGTGTGTGTGTGTGTGTGTACCTGCAGTGTGTGTGTGTGTGAGTGTGTGTGTGTGTGTGTGTACCTGCAGCGTGTGTGTGTGTGTACCTGCAGTGTGTGTGTGTGTGTGTGTGTGTGTACCTGCAGTGTGTGTGTGTGTGTGTGTACCTGCAGTGTGTGTGTGTGTGTGTACCTGCAGTGTGTGTGTGTGTGTGTGTGTGTACCTGCAGCGTGTGCGTGTGCAGACAGACAGTGTTGGACACTCTGAGCGTCCTCTCTGATCTTCGTCAGGTCTTCGCTCATCGAACTGATGATTCCCTCCAACATGGCCGCCTCCTCCTCCTGGAGGAACCAATCGGTATGAGTGATCTGCTCGTTGATTGGCTGAGCCGTGTGATGTCAGTGTTCCTCACCTTGCTGCTGACAGCTGACAGGTCCACCGTCTTGCTGACGAGGTTCTTCAGGATCTCCACCCTCTTCTCGGCCCGCTCCTCCAGGATCTCGCGCTCCTTCTCCAGACGCTCGCTGAAACACGGTCAGAAACGCCAAAACTTAACAGCATCACGCCATCTTTGTGCCAGTCACATGGTCAGAAGGTGCGTTACCTGTAGTCTCTCTCCATCTTGTTGAACAGCTCCATGAACTCGCTGCTGACTTCTTCTCTGATCTGAGCCTCCAGAACCAAACGCAGCGCCGCCTCTCTGCCCGCCTGCCAGGAAACCGATCAGCTGATCACATGATCAGGAGTCTGCAGGTTAATCAATACTGAAATCAATCATTAGGAGTCTCACCTCCTTCTCCTCCACAGTCTGGTCCTCTTCTTCTCCTCCGGCCTCCAGCACCGTTCCCTCCATCTCGCTCTCCTCCTCTTCCTCCCACTCCTCTCCGTCCTCATCCTCCAGCACATCCTCCAGGGTCGTCTCCCAGGCAACCAGGGAGCTCTTCCTGCCTCGCCCCGACACCTTCCTGCGGCCGTCCGCCTCGTCGATGAGGATCGACAGCTCCATGGCCGACTTGTGGGGGGCGTCGTCCTCCAGGACCTCGGGCCGGGAGTTCAGCACCACCACCTGGACAGGTGCACGTCAGACAGGTGCACGACAGACAGGTGCACGTCAGACAGGTGCACGACAGACAGGTGCACGTCAGACAGGTGCACGACAGACAGGTGCACGTCAGACAGGTGCACGTCAGACAGGTGCACGACAGACAGGTGCACGTCAGACAGGTGCACGTCAGACAGGTGCACGTCAGACAGGTGCACGTCAGACAGGTCAGACAGGTGCACGACAGACAGGTGCACGTCAGACAGGTGCACGACAGACAGGTGCACGACAGACAGGTGCACGACAGACAGGTGCACGACAGACAGGTGCACGTCAGACAGGTCAGACAGGTGCACGACAGACAGGTGCACGACAGACAGGTGCACGACAGACAGGTGCACGACAGACAGGTCAGACAGGTGCACGACAGACAGGTCAGACAGGTGCACGTCAGACAGGTGCACGACAGACAGGTCAGACAGGTGCACGACAGACAGGTCAGACAGGTGCACGACAGACAGGTCAGACAGGTGCACGACAGACAGGTCAGACAGGTGCACGACAGACAGGTCAGACAGGTGCACGTCAGACAGGTCAGACAGGTGCACGACAGACGGGTCAGACAGGTGCACGACAGACAGGTCAGACAGGTGCACGACAGACAGGTGCACGACAGACAGGTGCACGTCAGACAGGTGCACGACAGACAGGTGCACGTCAGACAGGTCAGACAGGTGCACGACAGACAGGTCAGACAGGTGCACGACAGACAGGTGCACAACAGACAGGTCAGACAGGTGCACGACAGACAGGTCAGACAGGTGCACGTCAGACAGGTCAGACAGGTGCACGTCAGACAGGTCAGACAGGTGCACGTCAGACAGGTCAGACAGGTGCACGACAGACAGGTCAGACAGGTGCACGTCAGACAGGTCAGACAGGTGCACGACAGACGGGTCAGACAGGTGCACGACAGACAGGTCAGACAGGTGCACGACAGACAGGTGCACGACAGACAGGTGCACGACAGACAGGTGCACGACAGACAGGTGCACGTCAGACAGGTCAGACAGGTGCACGACAGACAGGTCAGACAGGTGCACGACAGACAGGTCAGACAGGTGCACGACAGACAGGTGCACGACAGACAGGTCAGACAGGTGCACGACAGACAGGTGCACGACAGACAGGTCAGACAGGTGCACGTCAGACAGGTGCACGACAGACAGGTCAGACAGGTGCACGTCAGACAGGTGCACGTCAGACAGGTGCACGTCAGACAGGTGCACGTCAGACAGGTGCACGACAGACAGGTGCAGGTCAGACAGGTGCACGTCAGACAGGTGCACGTCAGACAGGTGCACGTCAGACAGGTGCACGTCAGACAGGTGCACGTCAGACAGGTGCACGTCAGACAGGTGCACGTCAGACAGGTGCACGACAGACAGGTGCAGGTCAGACAAGAACTTTTAGACGTCCGAATTAAACGAAAAACCGATTCTGTCAGAGTTCTTATCAGTTTATCTGAAGACGAAAAACAACTGGTGGTGTATCTGATTATTGATCACTGATCAGTTCTGTTTGATCTGTAAACGAGACGAACAAAAGCTCCACAAAAAGACCTTCATTAAAAAAGAGGGAAATCTACTCTAACTCTGGAAATCAGAACCTGACTTTCAGGATCGTGAGTGTTTGATAAGACGAGATCCTCGCGGGCGCCACGTGGCGTTCCCCACACACGATGATGATGATGATGATGATGATGGGGGGGGGGGGGCTGACCTTCTGTGCGAGGGCAGAGAACTTGAGGACGTTGAGCGTCTCATCGAAGCACGAAGAGTTCTGGTTGATGTTGACCACCATGGAGACTCGGCCGGCACCACAGAAGAAGAACTGCAGGAAGTGGGTCAGTTTGGACTCCCTGAAGGGAACGTGGTGCTGAAACCTGCAGAGAAAGTCCGACTTTGTTAGTTTCCAGAAGAACATTTCCTGCTCAGTGGGCAGAACCTCCTGAGCAGCGCTGATCGGTTGGTTAGGATCAATAATCGGGTCTGACAGCCTGGGCCCATACTTGGCGTTCTGGTTGAGCCTCATGGCGTTCATGCACTTTCCGAGCGTCAGCAGAGAGCTGTTGATGTTTCCCGCCTCCTTCAGCCTCTCTCCGGTGTTCTGGGTCCGAGAGCAGCGCTCCGAGCCGGCCAGGTCGCACAGCGCCAGCCTGAACACAGAGAGCACATACCGGGTCAGCACCGGGTCAGCACCGGGTCAGCACCGGCCCTGCAGATCAAAGCCTGAACGCACGAGTGCGAGGGGCCTTACTCGCTGATGCCGAGGACTCTGGGGACTCCGACGTCGTCGACTCGCAGGATCCGGACAGAGAAGATGCTGTGACTGCGGAGACAAAAGCAGCGGTTAGGTCTGCTCAGCTCAGGGAGCTCCACCGCCGCCGCCGGCCCTCACCTCCCGGCCCCACCTCTCACCATCCGGCCCTCACCATCCGGCCCCACCTCTCGCCTCCCGGCCCTCACCTTCCGGCTCTCGCCTCCCGGCTCTCACCTCCCGGCCCTCACCTCCCGGCTCTCACCTCCCGGCCCTCACCTCCCGGCCCTCGCCTCCCGGCCCCACCTCTCACCATCCGGCCCTCGCCTCCCGGCCCTCGCCTCCCGGCCCTCGCCTCCCGGCCCCACCTCTCACCATCCGGCCCTCACCATCCGGCCCCACCTCTCACCATCCGGCCCTCACCATCCGGCCCCACCTCTCACCTCCCGGCCCCACCTCTCACCATCCGGCCCTCACCATCCGGCCCCACCTCTCACCATCCGGCCCTCACCATCCGGCCCCACCTCTCACCATCCGGCCCTCACCATCCGGCCCCACCTCTCACCTCCCGGCCCCACCTCTCACCATCCGGCCCTCACCATCCGGCCCCACCTCTCGCCTCCCGGCCCTCACCTCCCGGCTCTCGCCTCCCGGCTCTCACCTCCCGGCTCTCACCTCCCGGCCCTCACCTCCCGGCTCTCGCCTCCCGGCCCTCACCTCCCGGCTCTCGCCTCCCGGCCCTCACCTCCCGCCTCTCGCCTCCCGGCCCCACCGCCGCCTCTCGCCTCCCGGCCCCACCGCCGCCTCTCGCCTCCCGGCCCTCACCTCCCGGCCCTCACCTCCCGGCCCTCACCTCCCGGCCCTCACCTCCCGGCCCTCACCTCCCGGCCCTCACCTCCCGGCTCTCACCTCCCGGCCCTCACCTCCCGGCTCTCACCCCACCGGCTCTCACCTCCCGGCCCTCACCCCAGCGGCTCTCACCTCCCGGCCCTCACCTCCCGGCCCTCACCTCCCGGCCCTCACCTCCCGGCCCTCACCTCCCGGCCCTCACCTCCCGGCCCTCACCTCCCGCCTCTCACCTCCCGCCTCTCACCTCCCGGCCCTCACCTCCCGGCCCTCACCTCCCGGCCCTCACCTCCCGGCCCTCACCTCCCGGCCCTCACCTCCCGGCCCTCACCTCCCGCCTCTCACCTCCCGCCTCTCACCTCCCGGCCCTCACCTCCCGGCCCTCACCTCCCGGCCCTCACCTCCCGGCCCTCACCTCCCGGCCCTCACCTCCCGGCCCTCACCTCCCGGCCCTCACCTCCCGCCTCTCACCTCCCGCCTCTCACCTCCCGGCCCTCACCTCCCGGCCCCACCTCCCGCCTCTCGCCTCCCGGCCCCACCGCCGCCTCTCGCCTCCCGGCCCTCACCTCCCGGCCCTCACCTCCCGGCCCTCACCTCCCGGCCCTCACCTCCCGGCCCTCACCTCCCGGCCCTCACCTCCCGGCCCTCACCTCCCGGCCCTCACCTCCCGGCCCCACCGCTGCGCTCACCTCCGGCTGGACAGCTGATTCAGTTTGGTGCAGGAGAAACTCTGGTTGCGCTTCCCGATCTTCATCACTCTGTAGGCCTCCTCGGAGCTGCTCACCTGGACCCAGCGCAGGTCTGACACACACAGCACACACACATCAACACGCCTGCGGCACCTTTAACCTCTGCTGAAAACGCTGCTGCTACCTTTGATGAAGGAGTTCCCCTTGACGTCCTGAGACAGACGCAGCACCGTCCTCTTCTGCTGGCCGTTGGGAACCTGAACGTCACACATCAGCCGTGAGATGACCTTTCAGCTCAGGTGACTTTACAACAACATGAAATCTACTGAAACATGTGACAAACCCCAGTAACGTCAGATCAATAATCTCTTTGATTAAAACCTGATTCCAAACTGAATAAAAGAGCTTAATGAGCAGATCATTTAAAATGGATTCAGCTGCAGCCGTCTCTGGTTCAGGGACGCTGGGAGAAGTGACACCACAGAAGAAGACAGGACTGGTTCAGTAGAATCAGGTGAAATGTGGTCAGAGGGGAAAGTTTCAGAAGCTGCTGAGCCTTTTTACAGTCTGAGATGGTCCCAGATGTTTACCTCAGACTCCACCCACCTCAGTACAGGCTGACCAGAACAGAACCACCATGTTTAATCACATCTGCTCTGACACAGTGGAGCTGACAGCACCCCCCTGTGGTGAACCTGCAGACGTGCTGTCAGTTAGGACCTTAAGATCCAGACATCATTTCACAGCAGGTCACATTTTAATATGTTCTGACAGAGCTATGAATGCATTTAATCCATAAGTGGACCGTGGGGGAGTTGGAAGCTTGGTTCTGGAAGCACGGAGGCCTTCTTTTTGTTAAAGAAGAACCCGTTCCCTCTTTCTGCTGATCTTAAGCAGAGTTCTTGTTCTGAGGGGTAAGTGTTACCTGTTCCAGCAGGTCGTGGATGTTCTCGTTATAAATCTCACAAAATGAGACCCACACGGAGAAGCGAACGTTTGGGGAGACGTCCAGACAGAAACTGTCGGCCTCAGAGACGCTGTTCACACTGCTGTCGCTGCTGAGAGACGAACCTGGACACAAACACACCTTCCTGTCTTTCCGTGAGCTGATGAGCGCCTTCATTTATAAACTCCCTGGGGGGTAACATGCAGGTAATGAAAGCACCAACCTTCCAGGAACGCTGACCTTCCAGACATCTGGCTCCTGTCGCTCTGCAGAAACAGCAGACACACACCTCAGCACCCAGCACTGCTGCACCGTGAGCACGGCCTGCTTCCTGTCTCACCTCTTTGAGCAGCCTCAGTAGGTGCTTCTTGCTGCTGTTCTCCGCTGCCAGCTGATCTGGAGTCAGTCTGCTGAAGTCTCTGCAGCGCTGAGGCTTCAAGTCGCCTCGGCCGTACAGACGACCCTCGATGCTGTTGAAGATGACCGACAGAGACCTGGGCAGCAGACCCGAGTCGTGGTCCGGACCTGAGGAGGATGGGGAAGTGAGTCAAAGACAGAAAAGCAGAGCTCAGAGACTCAGGCGGGCAGGGAGTCTGACCGAGGAAGGTGAAGGTTTTCCCAGCGTTGGTGACTCCGTAGGTGAACACCAGACAGTTTCCTCCCTGCAGAACATCTCGAACCAAACCACGAACAGAACCCTCGAACACGGCCCTCTGACTGGCCTCCGGACCGAACACCTCCACAACACAACATGAAACACGTTTCAGAGCCGAGGCAGAAACAAGCAGGTGAGAACAGGTGATGTCACGGGTACCTGTGTGAAGGTGAACCTCTGAGCCGTTTGTGGGAGGGGCTTATCGCTCTGTCGGTTTGACTGAGAGCTCCTCGGAGCCTTGAGGACGACGGTGTCGGGGCCCTCGATGGTCACACAGTCCTGCAGAGGAAAACGCAGCTGCTGTTAGCATGGCTGACCTCACAGGTGGATACAGGTGTGAACGGACAGCTGAGGGAGCTCGTTCTGGTCGGTCCTTCACTGTGACGCACAACTGCAGGACGTGTCACACACATCCCATCATTCAACTTTATCAACAAGTGAAGAAACGACAGCGTCGCCCAGGGAAACGAAAGCGTCGCCCAGGGAAACGAAAGCGTCGCCCAGGGAAACGAAAGCGTCGCCCAGGGAAACGACAGCGTCGCCCAGGGAAACGAAAGCGTCGCCCAGGGAAACGAAAGCGTCGCCCAGAACGGATAATACCGGATAACAGGATGGAGACTGAAGTGTGGACATCGATTACTTAATGAAACCAACCGTCACCAGCCAGAAAACAGATAAACCTGGAACTTCACATCATATTCTTATATTTCATGTGACAGGAAGTTTACCAACATTATATGGACACATTAACAGGAAAAAGACTCAAATAAAAGGAGGTGAGCTACATTTTATATGTGGATCTTTTTGGAAATCTTTAGTAATCGTGACTATTTGCTCTATGGAGGAAGATCTCTCCTTTAAGAAATAAAATGATGACAGAAATAAAAAAGACGCCTGTTTAAATGAGACATTTTATGTTTGGAGACATCGAAGAAGGAGGAAAACAGCAAGTCTGGATAAACAAGAGATTAACTTTGTTCTAATAGAAGTAATCAGTGTCTCAGATGTTCATCATTCATTTATCATCAGCTCATTAATAAGTAAAATTACTGGTGAACTCCACAGATTTATTACCACCAGAGCTGCAGTTATTTAAACATAAACTGATGAGTTACTCTAATTTTTCACCTTCTATGACCTGTAAAAAACAGAGAGAGGCTGGAGATGTCTAATCTTTTTAAAGTTTTATAGTTTCATATCAATCTAAAGATAAACGATTCCTGTTCCAGACCCTCTGGAACAGTCTGTGTTACCTGAGACTCTCCGTGGTCGCTTTCAGCTGCAGTGAACGGCCGGACCCTCAGGTACACCTGCAGGTTCTCCTCCTGAGACTGACCACCGTCCTGCAGAGAGAGGAGCAGCAGCATCACTCACCAGCCTCCTCATTACCCGCAACACTCACATGGGACAGGTAGACCCACCTGTGCCGGCAGAGCAGCAAATTCACCCAGCAGGTCTCTCCTGATGTCATCCACCTCCACCGGTCCCACTCTTTCGGGCTTCCCGGCTAAACAAGAATTCATCATCTCTGCTAACACAAGGAACACTTCTTTAAATCTCTGTTCCGGCTCTTAAACACCTGAAAAAACTGCCTGATGGGTATTACCTCTATGACGGGAACACAAAGGGAGATTTTAAAACTATCTACAGTCTCGATCCTGCTCAAGTCAGGCAGAGGACAAAAAAATAAGTTCAAGATGACTTCAAAGTCTCCTGTAATCACTTAAACAACGATCCGCTGAATTTGTACAGGCCACGCAAACACAGCACGGCTGATTGTGTTTCACGAAATCCTGCAACTAATAAATAAAACTCAATAAACAGCATCTGATCATTTTCCAGCTACTGCTGTCTTTGTTGTTAGCATTAGCCACCTCTATCGTGACGCGTGTTTTGTGCGATTTAACCCACTTTAAATGTGGAAAATTGTATCAAAACACCACTATACAACATAGCGCGATATTTTTTTTACCAAACTGGAACTCACTCGGGGGGTCTTTTATTCACCCGTCACCGTTTTAAAGCAAAAAAAACATCGACAACTGCAGCTAACGTTAGCTCAAGTTGCATCTCCCTTCTCCGCGGTTTACTTTTTAAATCGGGTCCGCTGGACCAATCAGTTACAAGGTACGTCACAGATCTCGTTCTCAGCCTGGGTTACATTCTCGCGAGAATATTTTTATTTAGACCTTTGAGAAACTATCAAAAAAATCCAATATGATCCTCAACTAAATTATTTTTAATACATGTTTCTAAAAAACACAAATTGATTGATTTAATCTTCATTTATTAAAAGAAAGAATTACGCATTTGACAAAAATACGATTTTCTGGTCTTTAAAGACTAAATACATTTTTAAACAGTTTTGTACAGCATTTTAAAGCTCACATACTGATATATTCTCATTTATCTGTTTTCTGTGGGGAATTCCTTTTTTCAAATTAACTTTTACACATGACTTCAAGACAACATAAAAAGTGGAAAGTGTGAACATTAAAAAGATAAACATGCACATAAGGCTGTTCCATTTATCAGACAGGGAGGGTTAAATGCTGAAAGCTGTGCATTAATTTATAATCCATATTTGTTTTTTATTCAGGCTTTTTCATTTGACAAAGTTGGGAAATAAAGGCATATTTCTGTTTATCTGAATGTGAGATTACAGGATATTTCTCTTCAGGAATTCCATGCTGTGAATATGAAATCTGGTCAAAAACTTACTCACATTCTGCTTGTTACAGGTAAAGGTAGTTAAATTTAAATTTTAAAAAGGGTTCTTTAGGAAAAACTTATCTTCTAAAATATGTTTTCAGATTAATCTGTAAATAACACAGAGTAAACCCATGTTTCCGCCATCCACAATGTTAAGATTTAAGAAACAAAAACAGGACTTCTTTTTAAACCTTGTCAGACTCATTTTTTCGAACAGAAAAATAAAAGACGTCAGTTTAAATAAGACGTTCGGAGGGAAAGTGAGGTGGAAACAGGCCTTCAGCCTAACCCAGCTTAACTTTGTTGGAACAGAAGAAATTAACGTTCTTTGGAAATCAGGTTTCCTGATATTTGGCAGGAAACTGCATTTCTCTTTGGCTGCAACACGTCACACTTATTTCAATTCAAACATAAACTTAGAGCTCCTGGATGACAAGGTGAAAGATTAAGTCGTATTTCGAAAAAATATTAAGAAAATAAAAGGTAAACAATGGCGAGGGAAAGTGACGTCATCAGACAGAGACCACGGGTGAAGGCGGAGGAGGACCCGCGGGGCTGGAAGCGGATTTGAGGATTAGAGCCTCAGAAACAACAGCTAGCTGGGGCTTTAATACCCGAATTGGATCAGTCTGACTCAGACAAAGTGTCTCTGACATTTTTCTTGAAGCGGCGTCTCAGAACTTCGCGATAAACGGCAGAAAAGGGCTGAAAACGGCAGAAAACGGCAGCTGCGAAGGGACGCGGTGACCTGGTTGCCTTGACAACGGTGAGTCGGGAGGGGTGTTATTTATGCTAAGGTAATCATTGTAATAACGTAAGTTTACCCTAACTCTCCTTTGTTGTTTATCGCACATTTCACACAAATCAGACTTTTTGGACCAAATGGATGTTGAATTTAAGATGTTCTGCAGCCAGCACCGCTGTGAATGAGCAGCGGGTACTTTGGACCACTATCCCTGAACTGCTCCAGCTGCCGAGGGCTCCTATTTCAGACTTTCATATCTTTCCATAGATGTTCATCAGGATTCAGGTCCGGGTTGACGGAGGGCGTCTGTTCCTGAGCGCTTTAGCTGCATGTTTCTTGTCCTGCTGGAAGTGAGGCTGAGCTTTCTGACTCTGGGTGGTGATGCCTGTGGTGATGCCTGTGGACTTTGGTGATGCCTGTGGACTTTGGTGATGCCTGTGGACTTTGGTGATGCTTGTGGTGATGCCTTTTCCTCCTGTAAACGCAGAGCTGACGCTTGTCAACAGTCATTCGGGTGAATTCCTGTCTGGCTTTTCTGTGTTTTCTGTCAGCAGTGGAGCCCTCCTGGGTCTTCATCCATTATTGTTCAGAAAGTGACGCACCTTGACCTCAGACTTCATCCTGATCCTGGTTTATTTGGCTCTATTTCGACCTGTCCTTCTGATCAGCCTGGCCTTGCCTCTGCTGCAGGAGTTTTGAATAAAACTGACAGGAACAGGACGCTGCTTAGAGATGGTCTGATATCAGTAATCTTCTTTCTGGTCCCAGAACACAGTGCTACCAAACCTCACAGCAGCATCTTTGTTCCCTTTAAACAGGCTGATGAGGAGCCGAGGTTAAAGGCTTAGTTTGAATAATGCAGAGATGAATCGTCTCTTTACAAATCTTTGCAAAGTAAACAACAAATCATTGTTTTCCCAGTTTTATTGACTCGCTGTGTCACATTCTGAGGTCATGCAGGGGCACATTACGCTGCTGCCTTTAACTGAATCACTTCTCAGGGCAACGAAGCGTGGTTCTGTCGGCTGGAAGGGCGCCACCACCTGGTGAATGGTGGTAATTGTAAGAACTGTGACAGCTTTTCTCCGTGTGCAGGACTCTGTGTAGCAGCTCATCCTGGTAAAGTCTGACATGTCTTCTGTGGAGTCCGGGGATGGGGGGAGGTGGCTGGACGCCCACTACGACCCGGTGGCCGGGCTCTACACCTTCTCTTCCTGCGTGGACCTGGCGGACCTGAGCGGGGACGGGGAGAGCCGGCTGGTGGTGGGGGACCTGGGCACCGGCTCGTCCGGCATGAAGCTGAAGGTGTACCGGGGCACGGCGCTGATGAGCGAGAGCACGCTGCTGGACCTGCCCGCCGGCCTCGTGGCCTTCTTCATGGACCTGCATGAGCCCCGCATCCCTGCTGTCGCCGTGGCGTCCGGACCCTGCATCTACGTCTACAAAAACCTGCGTCCGTACTTCAAGTTCACGCTGCCGGGGCTGGAGGTCAACGCGCTGGAGCAGGTCTGTGGGTCAGCCGTTACATTTTAGGGTATTTAAAGGATTCAAGTACAAACCAAGTTTACTTCTGCATCTCATGACGTAAAACATGCTGCAAGGTGATTAAAACCGTAAAATACGACCATTTCACCCAAGAATGAAGTGAAAACTATTTGATTAAATCCAATAAAATGTGTTTTTATCATGTTTCTGTGGCAGCTTTCTGTTATTGGTCCTTTAATTCTTTTCTGTCCACCTCTTGCTCCACCTGTGCTCCACCTCTTGCTCCACCTGTTGCTCCACCTCTTGCTCCACCTGTTGCTCCACCTGTTGCTCCACCTGTTGCTCCACCTCTTGCTCCACCTGTGCTCCACCTGTGCTCCACCTCTTGCTCCACCTCTTGCTCCACCTCTTGCTCCACCTGTGCTCCACCTGTGCCCCACCTCTTGCTCCACCTGTTGCTCTACCTCTTGCTCCACCTGTGCTCCACCTGTTGCTCCACCTGTTGCTCCACCTCTTGCTCCACCTGTGCTCCACCTGTTGCTCCACCTGTGCTCCACCTCTTGCTCCACCTGTTGCTCCACCTCTTGCTCCACCTGTTGCTCCACCTGTTGCTCCACCTCTTGCTCCACCTCTTGCTCCACCTGTGCTCCACCTGTGCTCCACCTTTTCTCAGGCTTAGGCTGACGGGGTTCAGACTGAAATCTTTTAGAAACGCTAATCAGCTGTGATTTTAGATTCAGGATCTGAGTCCACAGAAAGCACGTGGTCATTCACTCAAATCGAGTTTTCCATGTTCCTCTGCCCCTGTCCCTAAATCCAGCTGAGACCGGAATGATTTCAGACCCTAACTCTGACTTTAATTTTAACCCTAACCCTAACTTTAATGATCCTGAGAGGAGAGGAGGACGCCACCACGGGGGGGGGGGGGGGGGGGGGGGGGTCATTAAATCTGTCATTAAACATGCAGACGGTTCTGTTCAGCTCTGCTTCTCGAGCAGCAGCCCAGAGGCTCGGTTCCTGCTGCTGTCACTGAACGAGCTGCAGCTCAGTGTTTGGAATCAGTTTTTATAGCTTCTTGTGTCGTATGGACAAGAAAAAAGTCCCGTTAGCTGACCTGTGCTCTGATTGGCCAGGACGTGTGGGAGCAGGTGAGGGAGGGTCAGATCGATCACCTGACTCTGAAGGAGATGTTGGAGAGCATCAGGAAGAAGGCTGACGTCCCGCTGTCGGTCCGCTCGCTCAGCTTCCTGTCGCTGGACGCCGGCGACATGGACGACTTTGTCCAACTGCACAAGCAGCAGCCAATCAGGCGGCAGGTAACCCTCACGTCACGGCGTCTGTAAGGTCAGCGGGTTCTGCTGGTTTCAGTCACATCTGAGCCGATAGTTCAGTGTTTATTCAGCCTTCACAGTTATTACAGTTTTATTCAATAAAAACATCAGAAGTTTGGAGGATATCAAGAATTAGACCAGATTCCTACAGAATTACTGCTTAATAAGTTTTACCTGCAAAATTCTGACAAGTTGCATCACAAATACCATTAATACAGCAAGTAAATCATTTTGGGCCAATCAGAGATCCCTGCTGTGTCAGCATATTGATAACGAGCTCACTCACTGACGCAGTTATTGATAAACTGATTTGGTGTCAACATGAAGGTTAAACCAAAGAGGACCTGGAGGTGATCCTTGTGGGACACCGTAGCTAAAGATATTGGTTTGAATTGAACAACAACAGACACATTCACAACTAAATCACACCAGAAACCTCTCGATGACAGCGTGCCGAGCTCCTTTACAGTCAGACCGTGGGTTTCGGATCAGAACCGAATCCTGCTCACATCCATCCTCTTCTTCCTTCAGACGGTCATCACCTGCATCGGGACTCTGAAGAAGAGCACGGCGGACGAGGATGGTGTCAGCTGTCTGGTGATCGGTACAGAGAGCGGCGACGTCTTCATCCTCGACCCCGAGGCTTTCATCATCCTCTCCAAGGTAAAGGCGGTCTGAACCGCGGGGTCCCAGCTGGGCCTCTTTCACAGAAATAAGCATCTCTAACTTCTCTGTGACTGCCTCAGATGTCGCTGCCCGCCACTCCGACCACGATGGACGTCACGGGTCAGTTCGACGTGGAATTCCGCATCACGGTGGCGTGTCGCAACGGCAACATCTACATCCTGCGCAGGTGAGACACACCTGATGAGCCGTAGCTCTGGTCTGGGGGCTGCAGCAGGACTCCTTAAAGCTGACTTTGTGCTGCTGCTGTTTAGGGAGTCGGACAAACCGAAGTACTGCATCGAGCTGCCGTCCCACCCGGTCGGTCTGGTGAGAGTTGGGAAGAACGTGGTGGTCGGCTGCACCGATGAGAGCCTGCAGGGCTTCACTCAGAAGGTAAAGTGTGAGGAGGTAAATATGGAGCCTCTCCTCTGCTGGAGTGCAGGAGTTTGTCCAGCCTGTCCTCGGAAGGAAAGGAACACTTTAATGTCCCGGTGCAAAGCAGGTTTGGTTCATCTTCCACAGTCTCTTACATTTCCTGTTGTGTCCTCAGGGGAAGAAGCTCTGGAAGACCGTCCTCCCTGCCCCCATCACCACCATGGTCACCATGGACCTCCCCACCAGGGGCTTCCAGGCAGTTCTGGTGGGCCTGGCTAACTGTGAAGTGCATTTGTACCGGGACAAGAACCTGCTGAGCATCCTCAAAGCGCCCGACGTGGTGACCAGCATCTGCTTCGGCCGGTACGGGCGTGAGGACGGGACCCTCATCATGACCACAAAGGGAGGCGGCCTGATGGTGAAGATCCTGAAGAGGACGGCGGTGTTTGACGACCGGGACAGCGCCCCTGGCCCGCCACTGGCCCAGAGCGTCCGCCTCAACGTGCCCAAGAAGACCAAACTTTACGTGGACCAGACGCTGAGAGAGCGCGAGAACGGCCTGGCCATGCACCGCGCCTTCCAGATGGACCTGAGCCGCATGCGCCTGGCCGCCGCCAAAGCTTACATGAAGGCGCTGGAGTCCAGTCTGACGCCGATGTCCGCCAGCCTCTCCGAGCCGCTCAAGATGAACGCCGTGGTCCAGGGTCTGGGTCCATCCTTCAAGCTGACCCTGAATGTGCAGAATACGGCGGCCTGCCGGCCCGTCATGAACCTGGCCATCAGCTTCCTGTACGACGAGAGCCTCTACAGGATGAGGAGCCCCTACATGAGGGTCCCCCTGCTGGTGCCCGGACTCATCTACCCCGTCGAGACCTTCGTGGAGTGCACCAGCGACAAGGGCATCTCTGACATCATCAAGGTGTTCGTCCTGCACGAGGGGAAGAGCTCGCCGCTGCTGACGGCTCACATCAACATGCCCGTCAGCGAGGGCCTGGCGCTCAACTGAAGCACCGCGGCAGCTACAGACTTCAGTCGTCATGGAGACGTAGAAATGGAACATTTCGGCTTAAAGATGCATTTTTTCCAGCTTGGCCGTCCTCGATAGATGAATCCAGACGTCTGAACTCTAAATGAACTGCGTAAACTTCTCTGCTCCGTCAAATAAAAGCTAAAAGTAAAAACTCAGAATATTCCGTTTCTGAGCCTCAGCCTGATTCTGTGCTCCTCATCAGATTAAAGCGGTACCAAACCAACTGTTTTCCAAAGTTCTTTTCGAGTCACGACCGATTAAACTGGTTTCGCACCACAAGCCCGTTCACACACACAGGTTCCAGTTTCCTCTTCCAGGTGCAGCTGGGGATCGAACCACCAACCCTTCAGGCACCATAAGTTCTGCTCTTGATATTCCTATTTTTAATAAGTTTAATAAAAATCCTTTAATGGTTTGGAAACGGCTCCAAACTATATCAGTTATATCTTATTTTAAATCTTTCAGACTAAATGTTTTCTTTTGGAGTTCAGACAGCAGGAACCTTTAAAATTACAGACACTGCAGCTTTGTAGTTTACAGTCCAGCTGTTATAGGTTCTACTATAGAAACTAACTTAAAGCTAAGAAAGAGGGATGGAGCGCCAGAGATAACTACGATATGTCCTGATCCAGAGTTTAATGATGCAGTTCATGTCCTCACCAGCAGGTGTCTCTGCCGGACAGTGAAAGAAGCTCCTCCTCCTCCTGCTCCTCCTCCTCCTCCTCCTCCTCCTTCTCCTCCTCCTCCTCCTCCTCCTCCTCCTCCTCCTCCTCTGGTGTCTGCAAGAAAAATGAATAAACTGAGAAAAGAACAGAGTGAAAGCAAATAAACAACTGATTCATTAATGCAGTCCTTATTTTTAATGGATTATTACAGAACTGTACAAGAGTCCCGACCCAGACTCCTGATCCAGCCTCATTTCTTCCATACTTTACTGAAACCTTTAAAGTGTCCTGATCAACAGTTCTGCAGCTTTCTGAAACCTTTAAAGTGTCCTGATCAACAGTTCTGCAGCTTTCTGAAACCTTTAAAGTGTCCTGATCAACAGTTCTGCAGCTTTCTGTAACCTTTAAAGTGTCCTGATCAACAGTTCTGCAGCTTTCTGTAACCTTTAAAGTGTCCTGATCAACAGTTCTGCAGCTTTCTGAAACCT
Source organism: Leuresthes tenuis (assembly GCF_036924035.1). NCBI lineage: Eukaryota > Metazoa > Chordata > Actinopteri > Atheriniformes > Atherinopsidae > Leuresthes > Leuresthes tenuis. The sequence continues at coordinate 602,824 of NW_027325374.1, forward strand.
TTAAAGTGTCCTGATCAACAGTTCTGCAGCTTTCTGAAGCTCTTTCACAGTTTTTCTGCTTTTTCCCTCATCTTCAGTCCTTGTTCCTGAGCATTTTCAGTGTTTTTTCTCTGTTCAGCCACTTAACTCTGACCTTTGAACCCTTCAGGCAGAAAAAAGGCTCCTAACTCAAGGGGTGAACCAGTGTTGTGTCGACACAGAACAGACAACTTAGCAAAGAAGCCATTTTAAACTGGATCTTTAGGCACTTTGTTACCAGCAGCCTGTCACAAAGACACATCATTTGTTCCCATTTCTTTAGCTGCATCTATGAAAAACAGCAAAGAAAACACAGTTTGACAGACAGAAAATAGGATTTCTGCAGCAACAAGGTGATTCCCAAAGAGCTATTAGCTGAAAACTTGGCATATCTCAGCATGGTGTGCAGTGTGTCCTTAAAACATTTGAGGAAACTGGACAAGTGGAGGACAAAAGAAGAAGTGTCAGGCCTAAAAAACTATCTCCAGCAGATGAACAGGATCTGAAAGTGATGTCCTTAAGAAAGAGGAAAAAATCCAGCTGTGACCTGACAGGACCTGAGAGATGCATCTGGACCTTCAGCTGATCCATCTACTGTTGGCCCAAGCCTCATCAGAAATGGTCTCCATGGAAGGGTGGCTGTCAAGAAGCCGTTCTTAAGGAAGGGAAACAGGGAGAAAAGGCTGAGCTGTGCCAAATGACACAAGAAGTGGACTGAAAATCAGTGGCAACAGGTCTTATGGAGGGATGAATCCTCCCCAGAGCCCGGACCTCAACATTATTGAAGCAGTGTGGGATCATCTGACAGAGAACGGAACAAAAGGCAGCCCACATCCAAAGAAGAGCTTTGGGATGTCCTTCAAGAAGCCTGGAGAACTATTCCTGAAGACTCCTTAAAGAAATGACAGAAAGCTTGTCTCAGAGGGTTCAGGCTGTGTTGGAGAATAAAGGAGCTCAGACCAGAGATTCACTTTAAAGCTGCTGAGAACTGATAAAAACTCTGTTTCTGCCTCAGATTCTGGGTTTATGTTCAGGTTTGAACATGTTTCAGTGAATCTCTGCAGCTGCTTCCTGTTTTATGGAAACATGTAAAGAATGAGGCTGATCAGGACTTTTAAGTATCTTCACATGCTGTCAGTCGCTTGTTGCTGAACTTGTTTCAGCTGAAGTTTAGTTGCTAATTAAAGAGCTCACTCTCAGTCCTGCTGTGGCGGCTGACGCCGTCTCCTGACAGTTTCCTCATGTTTGTATGATCATATCTCAGGGAGCAGGTGCTCTGTCCCTCAGGTGAGGTCACATGGTTTCAGGTTGGCTGGAGTTCGTCTTTACAAAACAAAACAAAGGTTTTATTTCCTCTTCGGGACATTTTTGGATTAATTTGGCGTTCCTGCTTGAGGCAGCTGTGAAAGTTTGTGGAGTTTCACTGTTTTACAGACTGAAATAAAAGAGATTTTCACTTCTGGAGTGTTTCCAACACAGAGAGCTGAGCTGAACGTCACTCTGAGATAAAAGATCTGGTGTTTTCTGATGTAATTCACTCTCTCAGACAGTGAACTCCGACCTTTCGGCCGCTGTGGGTGAGTCCTGCAGCCTCCCTGTTGACTCTGTGCTGAAGCCTCAGTAAACAGCTGCTGTCTGAAGGTCACAACTTTCCACTGTTGGTCAACTCTCAGTGTGTTTACCTGCTTCTGATGTCATCCTGCGTGTCAGCTGCTGCTCCCGCTGCACAGAAAGCACTCAAAGGAGAGGCTGCAGCACTCGTATCTAAAGACATTCGGTTCAAATCAGATGAAAAAGGGAAAGAAAGTGCATCAGAAACAGATCTGACAGCTGTGGCTGTGAAACAACAGAATAAAAAAGGTATCACTTCTACACAGACACCTCTTTGGGAAACAGCATCCACCTGTTCTCCAAAGTTCTGTCTCATCAGTTACTGCAGCTCCTAGAATCTAATCTCTATCCTTTCAGGCCCCCCCCCCCACATTATTCCACACTGTTGGATCGGCTGGATCAGAGGAACGTAGAGGTTTATAAACTGTAAACCAGATGTTCTTAAAGTGGACCCAGGAGTTCTGCAGGGTTCAGCTCTGGGCCCACTTCTTGTCAGTTTAACAGGAAGGTGAAGCTCCACAGGATGAGGAACCCTGAGCTGCTCTTCAGATGGATGCAGATGATCCAGTGTTAGAAACAAGATGTCCGCCTCCACACTGATGTCATGTTGTTTCCAGCCTGTTAGAAACTGTCAGGTAGCTTCTGCTCAGGGCCGATCTGTGACTGAGGACCATGAAGATCAGTGGGAAACACACGGAAACACTCAGAAGTAAGAAGTCATGGGCGGCAGAACACTTTCTACTGCTCAGCCAGGACCAAACAGGAGTTTTAGTTATTGGTGCTGAAGCCCAGAGAGAAGCTGTCAGCAGCTGGCAGTGAATCCCTCCAACACAGCAGAGGATCTCTGACCCGGATCCTGAGCAACATGTCAGAACTGGTTTTTATCAGCAGAATACCACAGTTTCTATCTCAGGCTGAGACACTATCTCTCATTTCCTCCAGAATCCATCACTGCGAAGCTGTAATTTCTGTTTTATTGTTGTTCTTTTAAACTATTTGAACTAGTTGAATGAAAAGTTCTCTATAGATGAAGTTTGACTGATTAACTCAAACGGTGACACCAGGGGAGGTGACTTCAGATCTGTGCTGGCCTGCTTCCATCGGCTCAGTGAATAGCTGCTGTCTGAAGGTCAACTTTCAGCAGAAGATGAACTCTCGGCAGTTTACTCCAACCAGAGAGCGTTCTGCTCACTTTCTGTAAACGGGTCGCCAGCACAGAGAGTTTCATCACCTCCTGCTGTTGGGAAACTTTAAAAACTCCAGCCTGTGTTTGTTTCCAGCTGCTGGTGCAGACTTCAGCCTATAAAAGCTGCCAGGACAGGAGGAAGTCTTCATCTGGATCCAACACTGAGGTCTGAGGATGAGGAGCATCATCGTTTTACTGGGTGAGTTTCTGATAAATGCTGCTGCCCTTCGTTAGCCGGGTTTCATGTGGCTGCTGTGAAGGTTTAATGAGAGCAAATGTTTCGGTGACCAACCCTCTGCGTTAGAAGTAAGCGTGACACAGACTCACAGCTGTGCTCGTGTGTCTCCAGCTGTGCTGTGGGTGTCTGAAGGCGTTAAGTTCGGTCAGCTCTGCGACGGAAACCCGAACAACAGAAGAAGGACGTCGGACAGCGTCGGCCAGGGCCACTACGGAGCCAGTCGGTGAGACAGAAACAGCCACACTGAGCCACTGCCTGAACCTTTAAAGCAGCTGTTAACAGCTGGGTGTGCGCTGCTTTCAGGAACGGCAGAGTCCACAAAGGTCTGGACATCGTGTGCCGAGACGGGTCGGCCGTCTACGCTCCGTTTGATGCGACGCTGCACGGAAAACTCGTCGTCTACAACGATCCCCAAAAGGCGGCCATCGATGAGGGAATCAACCTGAGAGGAGAGGGTCGGTCCGCCGCACGCACCCCTGAGCCTGTTATTGATTGTATTATTGATTCACTGATTGAGAGGCTGTGACTCGTCCTGCAGGTCTGTGCTTCAAACTGTTCTACGTGAGGCCGGACCGGACCTCTGGATCAGTGAGGAAGGGGGAGAGGATCGGAACCATGCTGCCCATGCAGAGAGTTTACCCAGGAATCACCTCACATGTTCATGTCCAGATGTGTGACAAGAGTGACCCCACAAGGTACTTCTGAGCAGTTCTGAAGGGCCCGGCCACCAACCAAGAACCCGATCCACCCACAGAGAACCCGATCCACCCACAGAGGACCCGATCCACCCACAGAGAACCCGATCCACCCACAGAGAACCCGATCCACCCACAGAGAACCCGATCCACCCACAGAGAACCCGATCCACCCACAGAGAACCCGATCCACCCACAGAGAACCCGATCCACCCACAGAGGACCCACCTCGCCCAGCAAAGCTGCTCCTGAAATCTTTGAGTCAATAAAAATCTGATATAAAATGGTTTGTTGTGTTTATTTAAATCAGTGTGAGCTCTGCTCTTTAACATTCTTCTAGAAATGTTCTGTTTTGTGCCGCCAGCTGCTGATCGTGTTCTGACCACATATTCCACATTAGAGAGCCGCAGTGGAGGGTAAAGAAGAAGAAGCTGTAGTTCAGCCGAAAGGATGTCAGCTGGGGAGAGAGTTTAAAATCTGGTGAATATATAAATCAGTTGTTGAAAAGATCATCCTACAATAAATACTCAGAGCAACTTACATTATATCAAAGATGAATATGTGGAAACAGACAATAAAAGGGTTTAAAAAATGCCACAAATTACAGAAGAGTTACGCTGTGCACATCTCCGGCTTGGTCCATTACTGTTGATGAGAAAGCATTGTTTGCTAGCATCTGCTGCTAACTTACAGCTAACTGCTAACTTACAGCTAACTGCTAGCTTACAGCTAACTGCTAATTTACAGCTAACTGCTAATTTACAGCTAACTGCTAACTTACAGCTAACTGCTAACTTACAGCTAACTGCTAATTTACAGCTAACTGCTAACTTACAGCTAACTGCTAACTTACAGCTAACTGCTAGCTTACAGCTAACTGCTAATTTACAGCTAACTGCTAACTTACAGCTAACTGCTAATTTACAGCTAACTGCTAAACTGTTTCCTGGATCAATAGAGTAACTATCTGTATCTATGAATAGAGCTGGAGTGTTTTAGTGTGTGATACTCAGCTGTAACAAAGCTGCTTGACCTCGTTACTGCTGGATTGCTGGCCCACGGCAGCACATTTGGGGTCTTTGCCTCCTGTCAGCTGTCTTTCCAATCTGTCACATGGTCTTTCCCTGCTGCCCTATTCACAGCAGTCTCTGGCTGGCTAGATTTGGATTCAAGGTAAACACAAGAAACTTGTGCTGAATAAAAAAAAGTGGACCAACATTAATAATCACTAAACATACGGACACCACTACAAAATGGCGTGGTCACTAGATAGTGGTCAGGGAGTGGTTTCGGACAGAGCCCTAGATCGCGGCTTTCCAGGGAGACGACTCTAAAGCATGTTGCAAGTATTGTAACACAGAAATAGGAGCTTAGCTTAATGATCTGAAAGAACATGGCTCCACAAACAAACACGAG